>NC_064632.1:528297652-528597652 GCF_023864275.1 Schistocerca cancellata | reverse complement strand
ATTTGTGCTATTATAAAACAAAAATCATACCACGGTGTTGCTTCAGGTAATAATTTGTCGGTGTTATATTTTTGACCCGTATTGTCTCAGAAAACACTTAGCTTTACCGACTGTAAATAACGAATTACGTATGTCACAGCATGCTTAATTACTAGTTCATAGTTGGGATAATTATGAGAAATACTGATACCTATTCAGTGCAAATCCTAACGTCAGATAAGAGTAGAAAATTGCAGAGTGAATCTAATCAGTACTGTGAGTTGAGAAATTCCTTGAGAAACAACACAGAATATTTATTGTAATATTAGTGTATAGTCTTCGTCCCGCGGACTCAAATTGAGAATATCGAAAGATGTGCATCGGAAGTGAATATTTTCACAAAAGAGAAAAGACTGCTGAAGAACTCTCCAGACAGTATAAATTTATAGCTCTGCCGTCTTCCCGTGCTAGACGTATACATCCTTGCCCTCCAAGTTCAAATTGTTCATAAATGGGTTCAGCTGATGGCTTGTGACGAATTGTTTACTATATAAAACATCAGTCGCTGACTCTCGTCCACCCTGAAAAATGTGAGTGGTTGTTATTTCCGGCTTTAGCCTACTGGAGTCCACGGGATTATTCTCATTTCGAGTCAGACTGCCAACACTTGTTCTTAAATAGACATAATACACTACACTAACTCACCAAGCTTCCTTAAGTAGGCTACACTTCTTCCAGCATTATGAAATGGAGAAATTGGGAATATCCCAAGCGTGATGAACTCTTCTCGGGTAAACAGCCGAGTCAAGGCGCAGTTGTGCGGCAACGTTTCAACAAGTTTCTTGTTGAAACGTTGCCGCAGAACGGTGCCATGACTAAGCTGACAACCCGAGGAGATTTCATCATCGAGATTTGCAGAGAAAGTCTAAATTCGCGTATCACAAATGTGTTCCAGGGGCGTTTTATAATTTCTTATTGTGTTACCATTAAGATTTTTACAGAAAACTACCTCAAACTACCTCTATGTATTCTGTGTTCCATCTTCGTACTACTTACTCCTTTCAGGATACTGTGAATGTAAAAATTGTTTTATTGGGGAATTTGTTCTTTATTAAGTCTTTGTAACTTCGTACCAGTATAAGAGCTACACTAATACACTCCTGGAAATTGAAATAAGAACACCGTGAATTCATTGTCCCAGGAAGGGGAAACTTTATTGACACATTCCTGGGGTCACATGATCACACTGACAGAACCACAGGCACATAGACACAGGCAACAGAGCATGCACAATGTCGGCACTAGTACAGTGTATATCCACCTTTCGCAGCAATGCAGGCTGCTATTCTCCCATGGAGACGATCGTAGAGATGCTGGATGTAGTCCTGTGGAACGGCTTGCCATGCCATTTCCACCTGGCGCCTCAGCTGGACCAGCGTTCGTGCTGGACGTGCAGACCGCGTGAGACGACGCTTCATCCAGTCCCAAACATGCTCAATGGGGGACAGATCCGGAGATCTTGCTGGCCAGGGTAGTTGACTTACACCTTCTAGAGCACGTTGGGTGGCACGGGATACATGCGGACGTGCATTGTCCTGTTGGAACAGCAAGTTCCCTTGCCGGTCTAGGAATGGTAGAACGATGGGTTCGATGACGGTTTGGATGTACCGTGCACTATTCAGCGTCCCCTCGACGATCACCAGTGGTGTACGGCCAGTGTAGGAGATCGCTCCCCACACCATGATGCCGGGTGTTGGCCCTGTGTGCCTCGGTCGTATGCAGTCCTGATTGTGGCGCTCACCTGCACGGCGCCAAACACGCATACGACCATCATTGGCACCAAGGCAGAAGCGACTCTCATCGCTGAAGACGACACGTCTCCATTCGTCCCTCCATTCACGCCTGTCGCGACACCACTGGAGGCGGGCTGCACGATGTTGGGGGGTGAGCGGAAGACGGCCTAACGGTGTGCGGGACCGTAGCCCAGCTTCATGGAGACGGTTGCGAATGGTCCTCGCCGATACCCGAGGAGCAACAGGGGCCCTAATTTGCTGGGAAGTGGCGGTGCGGTCCCCTACGGCACTGCGTAGGATCCTACGGTCTTGGCGTGCATCCGTGCGTCGCTGCGGTCCGGTCCGGTACGTCCACCCGGCCTCCCGCATGCCCACTATACGCCCTCGCTCAAAGTCCGTCAACTGCACATACGGTTCACGTCCACGCTGTCGCGGCATGCTACCAGTGTTAAAGACTGCGATGGAGCTCCGTATGCCACGGCAAACTGGCTGACACTGACGGCGGCGGTGCACAAATGCTGCGCAGCTAGCGCCATTCGACGGCCAATACCGCGGTTCCTGGTGTGTCCGCTGTGCCGTGCGTGTGATCATTGCTTGTACAGCCCTCTCGCAGTGTCCGGAGCAAGTATGGTGGGTCTGACACACCGGTGTCAATGTGTTCTTTTTTCCATTTGCAGGAGTGTATCTTCTCTGAGTTGTCAAAACGGGCCCAGTGTTAAGATGATTGTATCGACACGTTCCGAAAGCTAAGAAGTGCTCTTAGATGCCTTCACGTAAGGAAGACAACAAAGCTGTTGTGAAGGTGATGATTAGGGAATAGCGCAGTGCACACGGTACCGTACGCGGCGTCCTATGTAACGAAACAATGCTCCACTGTGTTTAGTTATTGTAGATGACTGCGACGGTGAATTTGATTGCGCTACAGTTGGGCGAGGCCTCGTAGGGAACTCGGCAAGAATACTTAGAAGCCTATAAGGGAAGTCGCCACTTCACACAAGAAAGGCTTATCTTCAGCCTTCATTTGATCCGCGGTACAGTAGCGTGCTCATTATTATGGGAGGGAGAACGACTCAAAAACGAAAGACAATCGGGCTCGATAATTCAGTATCTGGTAGGACACTTTCTAAACAGAGGACGCTTATTGCTATATTATTGTCTCGCTACGTACAACTGGCAAAACGAGAGGTTTTGTGGAGTTACTGGAAATCATTCCTAGAAGTGTATGGAAATTCTGTAATGAATAAAAACTCTGTACTCGATATTCCAGAAGGAAGAGGAGGGGGTTCTCTCTCTTGCCGCCACTTGCGGAAGCCAATGAGGGGAAGGATGTTTACTATCGTCTCGAAAAACTGTAAACTTTAAGCCATGAGTGCGCCGTTCACGCAGTTGGTCAGCAGCTATGGCATAAATTAGGACACGGATGAAACAAGATTTCCTGAAATCACACTACACATGTGCTCATGTTAAAACAAGTTACGTTATTTATTTTTCATTGACACATATATCGCGAAACTTCGCTGCGCTGCTACTGAGATGTGTCGTACACCCAACGCAGTGTACCGACCCCAACTTTGTAACAAAGCTCAATTTATTTTGGGTGTAGTAAAGATCTTTGAGGTTGGTGGCAGTCGTAAATAAAGGACGGTCGATACGAAGGTTACCGATATGTAACGCGTGCAACTCTGGACGGCAAATTGAAGGTACTTTGCGATTTGATACACGTCTACTATTTTAAATCTCTGGCACCGACTTCTTCCAGTGAGTTCGAATAAAATACCGTGGAAGATGCCTACCAGCTAAGAAAAAAACTACACAGGATACAACTTGTCGCAAGTACTCCTATGCAGCGAACGCCGAATCATTGAATTCGATTCCCCCAGCTTTTTGTGCAAGGCACAATTCCGGGCATGCAAATGGATCAGCAGAAAAGGCGAACAGTATCGTCGGCACGAATCCTTAATTAATTATGAGAGATCGTATCGAAAAACCGGACTGTCACTGGCACGCAAGAACCGGAAATAACAGCATCGCTTCGTTACTAGGACTCTTTGTGCTTTCCTAAGCAGAAAAAAATCTCATTCATACCTGGACTTGATTCAGATTTTAATCAGAGTGTATTCGAAGCTAAAACAAAATCCCAGGTGCAGAGGGTGGATATGGGATTACCTCGACATAATCCTCGGTCGTTGAAAGTTTTCTAATCCACTCAATCCATTACGAAGTACGACAAAACAACCTGAGACCGGACGAACTAAAGAGGAACACGCGCTGGGTCTTATCGAATCGTTCGAGACCAGCAAGGAATTGTCTTCTGTATAGCATCCTTCTCATGCTAAAGAAAATGGGAGGTATCTCAGGGTGCTTTGTTTAAACATTTTGTCGACAAGATTTTGATTTACCAGTACGATTTATTTTTGTTTTTCCCCTTTTCCCAAGAAGAAAGTCTCCCTCTCAATTAGAGAGAACAACAATGAGCGGAAGTTTTTTTAATTTTAATTTACTTTTTTTCCCAGAAAGTAATATTTATTTATAATTGAGATTCAGGCAATAAGCTGACCTTCAACAGGACTTCGCGATAAGCTGAAGGATTTAATTTCAGAAAGATTTAATTCACCAGAAAGGAAGAGTTTCACAATGAAGACTTATAAGGAGACTATTATTTTCCATTACAATGGCGGAGAAGACATGACAGAGAAGGCGATGTTGGTGAGCGAAAGGAGGACTGTAAGAGGAGAGGGAGGCCCTTTCTTATTATCATTTTTTAACCACTTCGGCGAATTTACACTGCCGAACGCTTTTCCCAGGTCGACAAATCACAAGTCTTACGAAAGTCTCTTGAATTTTCTTAAGCCTTGCTTCCACTATCAAGCGGAACGTCACGACTGCCTCTCTCGTGCTCTCATCTTTCCGAAAGCCGAACTAATAGTCTTCTCGTCATCTAAGGGACCCTCAGTTTTTTCATTCTTCTGCGTACTATTATTCTCAGTAACTTGGAGCCGTGAACCGTTAAACTGATTATGCAGTAGTTCTCGAACTTACCTTCTCTTGTTCGCGATTGTATGGATGATATTTTAGCGGAAGTCTGATGCTGATGTTGCCAGAGTCTATCCTCTAACTATAGAGAAACAACGGCCACCAGCTGAGAAACGTTTCCTCCCATTTCTTAACGAGCTTATAGATAGGGCAAGATTTGGCCAAGTATGGGCTTGAGACGATCTTCAGGCCAACGAAGAGGAAAGAAAGAATGCTTAAGAACGCCAAAAGATGTACAGCATCCATAAGCGACAGCCGGGGTGTACAAAATTCAATGCTGTGTTAGGCGAGTATACATTGGCACCCGCTTCGCCTGACACAGAAGGAATTGCCGCCTGGTAAATAATGACAAATCGGCTTTAACTGAACATGGTTCAAATGGTTCTGAGCACTGTGGGACATGACTTCTGAGGTCATCAGTCCCTTAGAACTTAGAACTAGTTAAACCTAAGTAACCTAAGGACATCACACACATCCATACCCGATGCAGAATTCGAACCTGCGACCGTAGCGGTCGCGCGGTTCCAGTCTGCAACGCCTAGAACCGCTCGGCCACTCCGGCCGGCTTTAACTAAACATGTCTTGCGAGATGGGAACTACGAAATAGAGTGCAGTGAGACGAGAGTATTAGCAACGACAACGCTCAATCCAGCGCCCTCAAATGAAGTTGGCATAGAGATGCACAAACACCATAATACATTTTACAGTAAAGAACAAGGTACTAGACAAAGTATGGCTGCCGATTTTGCGGCAACTTTTAGTCGAGAAGGATGGCGCAAGCCAGAGATAATCAGCCAATGGGCATCACTTGACGGATGGTGGCGTCCTCTATGAGGCTCTTTAAACTTGGTAGTCGTTCGAGCCACTGTTCCTGTTGCCGTTTCACTTCCGAAGTTCACTCCCATAGTAGGAAACGAAATATCGGAGAACAGTTTTAAGCGTCTACCACCGTCTCTCAGCCCGGAAGTTTTCAGTGGAGAAAATACATCTAATTTCGCTTGAAGAAAATATATTTGATTATTTACATACGTTGCCTTGAATAGTTAAATTTTGTTTTACTTTGATACAACTGGAGAAAGCAATTAATCTGTAATCAAAATCGATTGGAACACTCTCGACCTACCATATTTATTAAATATATTATTTAGGGGCTCCGGAACGCCCTATACTTGCAATGTTAAAATAACGCTTATAAATTACATCTTTCCTCACAAAGTATTTGACGTAGGAAGTTGAACTTTTTACAGATTATTTATTGGAATATGGGCTACAACTTAACACAGGGATTTTACAAAATTTTAGTCCAGTTATTAAAGATGATTTTTTTTTCAATTGTAATGAAAATTCACAACATTTTTTTGCAATTTTTTATCTATATATTCCAAAATATACAGTTTTTTGGAAAAAGGCTGTGTTAAATTATGCAGAAGGTACTGTGTAACATTTACTGAAAGTTTGAAACAAATATGTTTGGAAGATCTTTACAAAACATGTAATTAGTATGAGAAAATAAAAGTTTTGGGAATCGAGCGACAAAGATTGGATTAACTTTTTAGTGCATTCCAGGTCCATAGGATGGATTATCTTCATCCTCTGCAAACTCCTCCACCAGCTTCCTCTTGTTTCTCCTCCTGTTTACTCTTGCTTGTATTTCTAGACTCTTTACAGCCCTGTCTGCAGCCCGAAGGCGTTCCTTGTCGAAAGCAAGCATCGCTCGTACCATGTTAGAACCTATCTTCATTCCCAAATTTCTAAATACCTTGCACCTTACAATGTTGCCATCATTGAAAGTCGCAACAGCATCATACACACCAAAGTGAAGTGTTTCTATTCCAACAAATACAGTCTTAGGGATTCTCGATCATATAACACTATTTACATTTTCATTGGGGTTTTGAGTTTTTCCGTGAATACACTTTTTCAACAGCTCAGGTGCTGCTAAGCCTCTGAAAATAGGTTTTATCACCTCCATTATTGCATGAGGCAGACTATGCTTATGAGTGTACACTTCACCAGTTAGCAATCCTTTGTTATATTTACACCAACTGTCTTCTTCTTTGGGACACAAGCTATGTTGGGGATTTTCATCGGTTGAAGAAGTATGAAAAAAAAGAGCCCAAACAGCCTTCTTCATTTCGTCGACACTTTGTGTATTTTGCCTAATAGCCTTTACTTTTACTCATTATTATACTTCAACAAAACAGAGACTCAAACAGAATTAATTACGAATATTTTCGAGATAACGACAGAGTAAATAAACATGAAACAATCGACAATCACACCAGCGATATATATTGAACCATCACAGGTTAGCCACAACACATACTTTATCTCACATCACTAAAATGTACCTGATGAACACGGACGTTAATAATAACACCATTTGACAGCAGTTTAACAGCGCCACAGTGGGTCACGCCCATGTAGAACACATTTCAAAAAAAATTTAAAAATAGTTGTAGTCTTCGGAATTGAATAAATTATATATCTATTAAAAGATTCTGCAGATTCAGAAAACGCAAAAAAGTAAAAATTGAACTTTTCATGATTTTGAGCCTTTCCGGAGCCCCTTAAAGAAAAACTAGACGTTACATGTCTTGCAAAAAAGCCCGCCTAATTCAGTGTCGATATTTTCGTCTGTAGGGAAAAGTATCACCCAATGCATTCGTCAGTGGCCCAAAGGTATTCGGAAGTAACACGTTCGTGTACAAAGACATTCACTGGCAGTGTTTGGGAATATTGGGGTTATTCCATCTTGAGGTGAAATAGTTAATTCGTTCGTTACTATCATGCAAAAAGATATGTCGTTTTGTAAACGAAGCCACAATTTTGAACTAACGTCTATGGTATACCTTAGGAACAATGTCTCATGAAATGGTGTGATAAATTCAACAATAAGGACGGGTGGTTTATCAAGGACCGCACGGGTACGAGGAATAGAAATTTCACGTCACGCTATTTATATCTTTTCTTGTCCGAGTCATCCTCAGCAGCAGTGTTTCCATTGTTAGTCACTAATTAAAAATGTTTTTTGTAAGCCGAAGAGAAAAAAGATTTACAGGTACCAGTCGCAATTTCATCGTCGCAGTTTGAAAGCCCGTCGCTTTTTTTCAAAAAGGAAGGTGGCACTGCTAAATGTCAAGTTCGGAGCATCCGCGCGTTGTTGAGAGAGACAGAAAAAAAGCCTCTCACGGAAATAATGGCCTTTCAAAATCCCACCATAAACAGCGATTTGCAATTTGTTGTTGTGCGGTCGAAAGGGATTAGTCGACATCGTTTTTCTTTTTTCGGCCATCTGTTGGTAGACTCTAATCCACACAATTTGAGGTTAAGTGAGGATTGGGTATTTCCGAGATCTGCTCATGGCTGTCCATCCACATCAAGCAAACTCTATTGCCGCACAATCGTAAGATAGTTTCCTTCGTCAATTATTTCGTGTGAAATAACATTTTATTTCCTTCTTAGCGACGTGTAGGATTTAATCCGCTGCAATGCAACATTGTGGACGACGTCTCTCTCTCTCTCTCTCTCTCTCTCTCTTTCTCTGTTTATACCTGTCTCTCTAGTCTTTAAAAATGCCATGAAAAGCTTTCCAATAATGTCATTAACGGCTTTTCAACTTCCGTGACATATTGCTGCATTTGATTTAGGCCGCTAGGTCACCAGGCTTGTCACTGGTGTTACTTATACAAAAGTGACTGCACCTTTAAAATATATTCTATTTTGTAACACAAATTGTTTTTTATGGAACTGCATTTTCAATTTTGAATGTTTCTGTGTAATATTATCGAAAAATTAGGTTAATTTCATCTTGCGCAGTCTTCTGTTGTTATCATTATTTGCTTCCTTAATTTATAAAAAGTGGTGTAAATTCAGTTAAATCTACATCTACGTACAAGCTCTGCATATCACTGTGACCGTGAATAGCATAGCACGACATGTGAGAGTTTTTTAGCGTTCTAATTGCGTATCGAGCGCGATAACTGATTGCACCCGCGCGCATTGTAATCAGTTTTCGCGGTCCCTAAGTAAAAGATATCAATGGAGGTGTACTGTATTCCTAGATTCTTCATCTAATTGAAGTCCTTCAAACTTTTTAAGACGCATTTCGAAGAATTATTAGTGTTTGTCTTCAGGCATTTGCCATTTCAAGTTTTGCAACGTTCCCGTGATCTTCATTCATTGGCCAGACTACCCTGTGGCCATCCATACTATCCTTTTTTGTATATGTTCAGTGTTCTTTGTTAGCCCTGTTCGATTGGGCCCCACAGACTTGAGAAATACTCTAGCATGGGTCGCATAGGTATCTGTAAGCCATCGCCTTCGCAGTTTCTTTGCATTTTCACAGTATTCTGACAATGAACCGGAGGCTGGCATCTGCTTTAGGTAGACTGAGCCTAGGATTCATATTCTCACACATTGTTACACCTAGAAAACTGCGTGAGTTGACTGATTACGGTTGCCACTCAATGATTTTGTAGTGATACGACGCTACTTTTTGCGTTTTGTGAAGAGCAGAATTTTACAATTGTTGCAGCAAATTGACAGTCTTTGTGCAATTTTGAAATCTTGTCAAAATTTGTTTGATGTTTGTACACCTTTTTTCAGGAATTTATACATAAAGTAAGAGCCAAAGGTAGAGAAACACTTTCTCTGAGGCATGTCTTAAGTTAATTCTCTCTCAGAGGTAAGATGCGGTTTCCACCCCATCAATAAATTATCAGTCCAATCAAAAATCTTGTTTGATATCCCATTTGATGGTATTTTTTACTATAAGCGTTGGCGTAGTACTGAGTCAAATGCTTTTTGGAAGTTAAGGAAATACTGATTGCGCTTGACTGCCTTCTGGCGCTGCAGTCCGGAACCGCGGGACTGCTACGGTCGCAGGTTCGAATCCTGCCTCGGGCATGGGTGTGTGTGATGTCCTTAGGTTAGTTCGGTTTAACTAGTTCTAAGTTCTAGGGGACTTATGACCTAAGATGTTGAGTCCCATAGTGCTCAGAGCCGTTTGAACCATTTGAACCTTGACTGCCTTCAGCCGTGGCTTGCAGGTTGCATGAGAAAAAACTATGAGTTGCACGACATAATTTTTAGACTGGAGTGGAATAGGAAACATGGGAAAAGTTTAATATCAGCTGTACTCCAGTATAATGTTGTAATTGATTTCACCTGATGTTGTAATTGAGTTCACCTGATTTACACTCCTGGAAATTGAAATAAGAACACCGTGAATTCATTGTCCCAGGAAGGGGAAACTTTATTGACACATTCCTGGGGTCAGATACATCACATGATCACACTGACAGAACCACAGGCACATAAACACAGGCAACCGGGCATGCACAATGTCGGCACTAGTACAGTGTATATCCACCTTTCGCAGCAATGCAGGCTGCTATTCTCCCATGGAGACGATCGTAGAGATGCTGGATGTAGTCCTGTGGAACGGCTTGCCATGCCATTTCCACCTGGCGCCTCAGTTGGACCAGCGTTCGTGCTGGACGTGCAGACCGTGTGAGACGACGCTTCATCCAGTCCCAAACATGCTCAATGGGGGACAGATCCGGAGATCTTGCTGGCCAGGGTAGTTGACTTACACCTTCTAGAGCACGTTGGGTGGCACGGGATACATGCGGACGTGCATTGTCCTGTTGGAACAGCAAGTTCCCTTGCCGGTCTAGGAATGGTAGAACGATGGGTTCGATGACGGTTTGGATGTACCGTGCACTATTCAGTGTCACCTCGACGATCACCAGTGGTGTACGGCCAGTGTAGGAGATCGCTCCCCACACCATGAAGCCGGGTGTTGGCCCTGTGTGCCTCGGTCGTATGCTGTCCTGATTGTGGCGCTCACCTGCACGGCGCCAAACACGCATACGACCATCATTGGCACCAAGGCAGAAGCGACTCTCATCGCTGAAGACGACACGTCTCCATTCGTCCCTCCATTCACGCCTGTCGCGACACCACTGGAGGAGGGCTGCACGATGTTGGGGCGTGAGCGGAAGACGGCCTAACGGTGTGCGGGACCGTAGCCCAGCTTCATGGAGACGGTTGCGAATGGTCCTCGCCGATATCCCAGGAGCAACAGTGTCCCTAATTTGCTGGTAAGTGGCGGTGCGGTCCCCTACGGCACTGGGTAGGATCCTACGGTCTTGGCGTGCATCCGTGCGTCGCTGCGGTCCGGTTCCAGGTCGACGGGCACGTGCACCTTCCGCCGACCACTGGCGACAACATCGATGTACTGTGGAGACCTCACGCCCCACGTGTTGAGCAATTCGGCGGTACGTCCACCCGGCCTCCCGCATGCCCACTATACGCCCTCGCTCAAAGTCCGTCAACTGCACATACGGTTCACGTCCACGCTGTCGCGGCATGCTACCAGTGTTAAAGACTGCGATGGAGCTTCGTATGCCACGGCAAACTGGCTGACACTGACGGCGGCGGTGCACAAATGCTGCGCAGCTAGCGCCATTCGACGGCCAACACCGCGGTTCCTGGTGTGTCCGCTGTGCCGTGCGTGTGATCATTGCTTGTACAGCCCTCTCGCAGTGTCCGGAGCAAGTATGGTGGGTCTGACACACCGGTGTCAATGTGTTCTTTTTTCCATTTCCAGGAGTGTGTAATTGACTGCACCTGATGGTGTAACTTACGCAACAAAACTGTTTGCACTTTTAAATAAAGTAGTCACACAGCTGCGGCTGTGGTTTTTACTCATAATCCAGACTTGTAACTGTGGATGTCCGTTAAATGAAGTTTTGAGACGTAATAATTATAATACCCCGATGAGATGAAACTACTGAATGTTGAAGATGTCAGCGATTCCAACTCAACACATGAGCGAGAGACAAGCCGCTTAATTAATTTTCAAAACTGGAGAATAATGGTCGGTATCTTTAAGACGCATAAGTTATTATGTCATTCTCGATGGAGAGACATGGTCACGAGTGAAATAGTCCTCGCCTGCCGTATGGAAATGTAGAAATACTAGAAACACTGTTATACAGATGCTTCGCTATTATAGGTAGAGAAGAAAGGGGAGAGTTAAGGACAACAAACCAAGAAAATAATCTTAATAAACACAGTTCAAGAAACCAGCAGTGTACCCAGTACGGCTAAATTTCTTACCTTGGCATGTGCCATGTTTAATCTCCTTCAACAGAAGCAAGATAATAGACTATTTGATGTTCCTTACGGCAAAAGGATGAAAGAAACCGCCGTAGGCGGCCCAAACTATGTCACAGACTCTTCGAAAAGTTTATTTCCAAAAAGGAGAAACACTGTTGGCGTACTAAGATGAATAACAATACAGGATTTAGAACATGAAAGTCACTGGTTGGAGACTGTAATTTACCCAACGCGTGTGTCACAAAACGGAAAGTATCACTAAGACCATCTTGAAGCAAAGTTCAATTGGAATATTCGTCTTAGGACGGAGTTAGGGTTCAACGAAAGATTTACATTCTCCTACATATGCATGGAGTTAAAGCTTCCGTAGAACTGTCTGCAATCAGTGGACTACAAAAACAATTTAAGCAAAATTTTACAACATTCACAACTACAAGTACAGGTCCATCAGTAGCTTCGTCGGCGCGCAGCCAGATGTCCGAACTGGAGCTTGACTTGCACTGAATTGGCGATGGATAGCCGTGCGCTAGCCTAAATACTATCCAGCGGCAGGATGTACTGCGATCTGTTTTCGGTCAAGTGCGTCACCGAAGCAAGTAATTTGCCGTGACCAGTGACATCTGTCAGTGACTGCTGCCTAGTGAAAGACCACAATACCTGCTTTTCGGCTTGAAGTGGATGTTTGACAAGCGGACAACCCTCGGAGCTGAAACGTATGACGTGTTGTCGAACTTGCAGGCGCAACGTCGCGACATGTCGGGATCATTACGTGATAAGTGCTTGATGGTGCACCAGGACACGTAGCACCAATCTTGGACAAGTGTATCGGTCGTGGCTCGAACTACCAAAGCCTCCTACGTTTCCCGACTTGAACCCGTTGGATTGTTTTGTGGGGGGGGGGGGGGGATATTTAAAAGCTTCGGTGTATTCCAACCCTATTGACTGCGTTGATGAAATTTGGGAATGCTTTGTGGATGGTTGTCAATGCATGTGAAACAAGCCATGGATTTCTGAACGTCTACCGTGTAATGACATAGTTAAGTACAGACAGTAACACACATTTAAATACAGTCACTTTTAAAACGTCGAAGACAAGGCGTAAATTATATTCGTCCATTTGTAAATCTCAGTTCATATGGAGTTTGAGATATTTGAAAGTAGGCGCCAATATTCTGTGAATGTAACAAGTAACGTCATCTGTTAGAAGCCTCAGTAACTATTTGCTCAAATGTTGTCATTTTCTTGCATGAAGAAACTCATAAATGCTGATGCTATTATTTTATTGATCAACTAATTAAAAGGATTAATAATGTTGATGATGTTGCTGCTGATGATTTATGGCGGAGGGTGCTAAACAGCAAGGTCATCAATGCCCTTGTATTAATGATTACCGAAACCGCGCTGCTGATACGGTAGCAGGTTCGAATTTTGCCTCGGGCATGGATGTGTATGAGGTCCTTAGGTTAGTTAGGTTTATGTAGTTCTACGTCTAGGGGACTGATGACCTCAGATGTTAAGCCCCATAGTTCTTAGAGCCATTTGAACCATTTTTATTAATGATTTACCGATGAACATTGTGAAAATCTGTGGGAAAAGTCAATAAAACAGAAAAGCAAGTTTCATCCCCCCACAAGAATCGTGAGGCAACCCCAATAAGGTGAACTTCATAGAAGGCCGTAATCAAATCCCAACGCGATACAGCAGAATGACTAGATAGAATCATGGATAAATCACCTGTAAAGACACGGTTAAAAAGTTTAGTAGTGGAGGAACCATCGAATATGTAGTGATAGCAAATTTAGCATGTGTAACAAATTAATATAGCTGTACTGGAGGTACACTCTCTAGGCAGAGATTTTATTTTTGTAATTGCTTTTGAGTACAGTTACAGTCCGTTGCAGCTGTGTGTGGCGTGCTCGGAATAGAGCAGCACCACGTGCATGCAGTGATAAAAGAATGCCCAAGGGAAATTTACCTGGCATACGGCACTATACGGGAATATTTGGAGAAGACGAAGGACACTACGGAATTATCAATGTTACATTGCCGCTACAGCAGATTACGACGGCAGTAAGTGCAGTTTCTCAAGAAATAGAGTTGTTGTCAGTGTCGGCACAACTGTTCTTTAAAATCAGCAAAATTGAGCCGTCTGTTACCTGACTATTGTTCTATCACACTCTCATAAACATTTTGCACCGATTCAAGCAGAACGTACCGTTTTGCAGTTGCTGTAAGCTGATAGAATTAAAACTGTAAAAATAGCTGTCTTGCTTAGTTAATAATTAGTAGGTTAGCTGTATGTGTGACGGTGTGGGTGATTATTATGTGTTCTTGATTTTACTTACACCGATAGTTGTTTTGACTTTCTTATATGCTGAATCATTCCTTTCGATAACCATTACCTTTACAGTTCCTTCACAATTTTCATGCAGCCATTTTGTCCAAGCTTCCCTGTACTTCCTATTTATTTCATTCCTCAGCGACTAGTATTACTGTAATCCTGAATTTCCGTGAACATTTCCTTCTTTCATCGATCAACTGAAGTATTTCTTCTGTTATCCATGGTTTCTTCGCAGTTACCTTCTTTGTACCAACTTCTGTAATTGTCATTTTTAGACATGTCCATTCCTCTTCAACTGTACTGGCTACTGAGCTATTCCTTATTGCAGTATATATATATATATATATATATATATATATATATATATATATATATATATATATATAGCCTTAGAGAACTTGAAGCGTATCTTTTCATTTTTTAGTGCTTCCCATTGCACTTCTTTGCGTATTGATTCTTACTGTCTAAACTCTTAAACTTCAGCCTACTCTTCATCACTACTAAATTGTGACCTGCCTCTATATCTGCTCCTGGGTACGACTTACAATAAAGTATCTGATTTTGGAATCTCCGTCTGACAGTTATGTTATGTAACTGAAATCTTCCCGTATCTCCTGGCCTTTCTGAAGTACACCTCCTCCTCTTGTGATTCTTGAACAAAGTGCTCGCCATTACCAACTGAAAGTTATTACAGAACACAATTGATCTTTCTCCCCTCTCATCGCTAATTCCAAGCCTATACCTTCCCGTAACCCTTTCTTTTACTCCTTTTCCTACAACCTCATTCCAGTTCCCCAAGACCATTAGATTTTAATCTCCGTAGAAGTACTGGATTCCCGTTCAGTGTCCTCATATACTTTCTCTATCACTTCAGCTTCGACTTGTGACGTCGGCATGTATACCTGAAATATCGTTGTCGGTGTTGGTTTGCTGTCGATTCTGATGTGAACAACCCTATCACTGAACTGTTCACAGTAACTCACTCTCTGCCCTACCCTCCTATCCGTAACGATTCCTACCCCCGTTATACAATTTTCTGCTGCTGTTGATATTCCCCTACACTCATCTGACCAGAAGTCCTTGTCTTATTGCCATTTCGTTTCATTGACCCCACCATATCTAGACTGAGCGTGAGAATTACCCTTTTCAGGTTTTATAACTTCCCTAGAATAGAGCCTAAAAGAGAAGAGTTTCAAGCAAGAAAGAAAAAAGCAAAAAGAGTAGTGGTGGAAGAAAGAAGAAAGTGGATGGCACAGTGGACCAGAATGATGGAGGAGGATAGTGAAGGTTCAGAAAAGGTGTTATATGGGATGATTAAAAGTAAGAGGAAGAACGGTACGACAGATTATGCTCGAATGGTGAACAACAGTGGACAAGATGTAGAGAATAAGGATTAACTCAAGAATATGTGGAAGGAGTATTTTGAAGAACTGAACCCGAATGGAGACCTGGATGAGGAGGAACAAGCCGAGGAGAAAAAAAAGAGGAAGAGCAAATAGAAAAAGATCTTACATGAGGAGAAGTGGAAGAGGCATTGGGCAAGATGAAAGGAGGGAAGTCACCAGGTCTGGATGAGCTAAATGTAGAGATGGTGAGAGCAGCAGGAGAGGTGGTGTAATGTCTCTTGCAGCGGTTTCTCCGCGATATTTTCAGAAATTTTATAAATTATATAACTCAGTACATATCTCGAAATATCTCTTCTTATCTTACCGATTATCAATGCAAAGTAGTTTCAAGCCCAATTATTCCTTGGAGCGTCCATTTACTCCATGGAATAGCTTCTCTGCTATCTATGTTTTCTCTTATGAAAAGAAGGGGACTTCTTGCCGATTAGTCGTGAAAGAAGGATGTATATGTATGCATTGTTGAGCTAGTCGCCATCTTGATGAGATTCTGTATGAGAAGGAATTTAATACATGAACTAAACTAAAGTAAGTGTGTTCGCGTATTATTTAACGGATTATTATTATTGACAGTGTCTGCTTACTACGCTGTGTTGCACGGGATCAGTGGGGAACGTCTGATTTACACTGGACGAACCTGCCGTTTTGTATGCTCAAGATATCCAGTGACTTCAAATAAATAGGCTAACACGGTCTTAGCAGCAGATCTCCGGTCTTCCCCATGTGATCACCGAAAGTTAATAATTATTACAAATGTTTCCAGGAGATCGACTGGCAATTTTCGTCGCACCGAGACTTCGAAATTGCTTCACTGCCTTATGGAATTTAATTTAAGCTCAATTTAATCGGGATAGAACAGTATTGAACTGTGTGAATGTGATAAGCCTGCTTTGTCAATGAAAATTCCCTTAATATACGCAAGTTTTTACTATCCTGATCAGTGAAGCTAAATCAGGCCGGTGTGAGAGAGGTTTTTAAATTTTTGATCCCACACAAAATATATTAAAGTGGGGATACAATGGCTACATCGAGTAATGAAAATTGTGTGGAGACAAAAGATGATCCCAAAATACTGGAAGAAGGGAATAATTTTCCCGATCTTTAAGAAGGGAAATAGAAAAGAGTGCGAGAACATTGATGAGTCATTGTGCAAAGATTATTGATAAAATGTTAGAAGCACGAATTTTGGAAAAATTAGAAGGAAGAATGAGAGAAGAGCAACATGGCTTCAGAACAGGAAGCTTGTAATGTCCCCATAGAAAATACCCTCTACCACGCACCAATTAATCATTTTCAATCAAACCATCCACATTCATTCACTTTGGAAAAGTTATCTGATCTGATTTTCTCGTAATATATGCGGCGACAACTCGACGACGCCAAAGTATTTTCTATGGCGTTTATTCTTTGAAATAACAGAGATGCATATATGCATTCTCCATGGTTGTTAAGAGTGGTAACTAGGACAGCTTCTGGAGTATCTGTTGAGGGATTGACGTGTTCCTGAGAGATACATATTCTGCTTTCCTTCTCACTAAAACGAGCCAATTAACATTTGTGCCGCTAGCGGTTTGTTTGAAGAGAAAGAGACTGTAAACGGGAAATAATTAAGGTGTGGAATCACCGGAGATCTGGACATGTAATGGAGATGGATTTAACACACAATTTCCTCCATAAATAAGGTTTGTGACTTTTTTGTTCTGCAGTGAATGAACGAATGAGATTTTTCTGAATCATTTGATGATCACGTTGGCCCTGTAATTAGTGGGGAAGTTTCAGCTGTGTCGAAGAGAGCCTGCAATCACTGAGTCTGTGTTAAATCGTCCAAAAAGGCTTCGTACACATATGGAATTCGCAATCTTTCGTAAAAGGAACAAATTGTCCAAACGATTGATTCTCCCGACTGACTGCAGTGTTTAACGGTAATAATATCTACATCTACATCCATACTCCACAAGCCACCTGGACGGTGTGTGGCGGAGGGTACCTTGAGTACCTCTATCGGTTCTCCCTTCTATTCCAGTCTCGTATTGTTCGTGGAAAGAAGGATTGTCGGTATGCCTCTGTGTGGGCTCTAATCTCTCTGATTTTATCCTCATGGTCTCTTCGCGAGATATAGGTAGGAGGGAGCAATATACTGCTTGACTCTTCGGTGAAGGTATGTTCTCGAAACTTTGACAAAAGCCCGTACCGAGCTACTGAGCGTCTCTCCTGCAGAGTCTTCCACTGGAGTTTATCTATCATTTCCGTAATGCTTTCGCGATTATTAAATGATCCTGTAACGAAGCGCGCTGCTCTCCGTTGGATCTTCTCTATATCTTCTATCAACCCTATCTGGTACGGATCCCATACTGCTGAGCAGTATTCAAGCAGTGGGCGAACAAGCGTACTGTAACCTACTTCTTTTGTTTTCGGATTGCATTTCCTTAGGATTCTTCCAATGAATCTCAGTCTGGCATCTGCTTTACCGACGATCAACATTATATGATCATTCCATTTTAAATCACTCCTAATGCGTACTCCCAGATAATTTATGATATTAACTGCTTCCAGTTGCTGACCTGCCATTTTGTAGCTAAATGATAAAGGATCTATCTTTCTGTGTATTCGCAGCACATTACACTTGTCTACATTGAGATTCAATTGCCATTCCCTGCACCATGCGTCAATTCGCTGCAGATCCTCCTGCATTTCAGTACAATTTTCCATTGTTACAACCTCTCGATACACCACAGCATCATCTGCAAAAAGCCTCAGTGAACTTCCGATGTCATCCACCAGGTCATTTATGTATATTGTGAATAGCAACGGTCCTATGACACTCCCCTGCGGCACACCTGAAATCACTCTTACTTCGGAAAACTTCTCTCCATTGAGAATGACATGCTGCGTCCTGTTATCTAGGAACTCCTCAATCCATTCACACAATTGGTCTGATATTCCATATGCTCTTACTTTGTTCATTAAACGACTGTGGGGAACTGTATCGAACGCCTTGCGGAAGTCAAGAAACACGGCATCTACCTGTGAACCCGTGTCTATGGCCTTCTGAGTCTCGTGGACGAATAGCGCGAGCTGGGTTTCACATGACCGTCTTTTTCGAAACCCATCCTGATTCCTACAGAGTAGATTTCTAGTCTCCAGAAAAGTCATTATACTCGAACACAATACGTGTTCCAAAATTCTACAACTGATCGACGTTAGAGATATAGGTCTATAGTTCTGCACATGTGTTCGACGTCCCTTCTTGAAAACGGTGATGACCTGTGTCCTTTTCCAATCCTTTGGAACGCTACGCTCTTCTAGAGACCTACGGTACACCGCTGCAAGAAGGGGGGCAAGTTCCTTCGCGTACTCTGTGTAAAACTGAACTGGTATCCCATCAGGTCCAGAAGCCTTTCCTCTTTTAAGCGATTTTAATTGTTTCTCTATCCCTCTGTCGTCTATTTCGATATCTACCATTTTGTCATCTTTGCGACAATCTAGAGAAGGAACTACAGTGCAATCTTCCTCTGTGAAACAACTTTGGAAAAAGACATTTAGTATTTCGGGCTTTAGTCTGTCATCCTCTGTTTCAGTACCATTTTGGTCACAGAGTGTCTGGACATTTTGTTTTGATCCACCTACCGCTTTGACATAAGACCAAAATTTCTTAGGATTTTTTGCCAAGTCAGTACATAGAACTTTACTTTCGAATTCATTGAACGCCTCTCGCATAGCCCTCCTCACACTACATTTCGCTTCGCGTAATTTTTGTTTGTCTGCAAGGCTTTGGCTATGTTTATGTTTGCTGTGAAGTTCCCTTTGCTTCCGCAGCAGTTTCCTAACTCGGTTGTTGTACCACAGTGGCTCTTTTCCATCTCTTACGTTCTTGCTTGGAACATACTCATCTAACGCATTATATACGACGGTTTTGAACTTTGTCCACTGATCCTCAACACTATCTGTACTTGATAGAAAACTTTTGTGTTGAGCCAACAGGTACTCTGAAATCTGCTGTTTGTCACTTTTTCTAAACAGAAAAATCTTCCTACCCTTTTTAATATTCCTATTTACGGCTGAAATCATCGATGCCGTAACCGCTATATGATCGCTGATTCCCTTTTCTGCGTTAACTTTTTCAAATAGTTCGGGTCTGTTTGTCACCAGAAGGTCTAATATGTTATGGCCACGAGTCGGTTCTCTGTTTAACTGCTCAAGGTAGTTTTCAGATAAAGCACTTAAAAGAATTTCACTGGATTCTTTGTCCCTGCCGCCCGTTATGAACGTCTGAGTCTCCCAGTCTATATCCGGCAAATTAAACTCTCCACCCAGAACTATAACATGGTGGGGAAATCTACTCGAAATATTTTCCAAATTATCCTTCAGGTGCTCAGCCACAACAGCTGCTGAGCCAGGGGGCTATAGAGACATCCAATTACAATGTCTGAGCCTGCTTTAACCGTGACCTTCACCCAAATCATTTCACATTTCGGATCTCCGTCAATTTCCTTCGATACTATTGAACTTCTTATCGCTATAAACACGCCTCCCCCTTCACTGTCCAGCCTGTCTCTGCGGTATACATTCCAATCTGAGTTTAGGATTTCATTACTGTTTACGTCTGGTTTCAGCCAACTTTCTGTCCCTAGTACTATATGGGCGTTGTGACCGTTTAGTAATGAGAGCAGTTCTGGGACATTTCTGTAGACGCCCCTGCAGTTTACTATTAGCACATTAATATTGTTATTCCCTGTTGCATTTTGCCTACTCCTACCATGCCGCGTCTCAGGAGGCGTCTTGTCGGGCCTAGGGAGGGGATTCTCTAACCTAAAAAAACCTCATGTGCACTCCACACGTACTCCGCTACCCTTGTAGCCGCTTCCGGCGTGTAGTGCACGCCTGACCTATTCAGGGGGACCCTACATTTCTCCACCCGATAGCGGAGGTCGAGAAATTTGCACCCCAGATCTCCGCAGAATCGTCTGAGCCTCTGGTTTAAGCCTTCCACTCGGCTCCAAACCAGAGGACCGCGATCGGTTCTGGGAACGATACTACAAATAGTTAGCTCTGATTTCACCCCGCGAGCGAGGCTTCCCGCCTTCACCAATTCCGCCAACCGCCTGTACCAACTGAGGATGACCTCTGAACCCAGACGCAGGAGTCATTGGTGTCGACATGAGCAACAATTTGCAGTCGGGTGCACCCAGTGCTCTCTATCGCTGCCGGTAGGGCCTCCTCCACATCTCGGATGAGATCCCCCGGCAAGCAGACAGAGTGAACACTGGCCTTCTTCCCCGACCTTCCCGCTATTTCCCTAAGGGGCTCCATCACCCGCCTAACGTTGAAGCTCCCAATAACTAATAAACCCCTCCCCCCGTGTGCCTGCTCGGAGCTTGCTGAAGGAGCAGCCACATGTCCACTCACAGGCAGAGCGGGCGATGCCACACGGCCAGCCTCCATATTGACCCTCCGCCTCGTGCGCCGCGAACGCCGCTGAACCCGCCACTCCCCTTGGGGAGAGGGTGGCCCAACCGCGCCCAGTACCCACGAAGATGTCTCGACAGCAGGGACAGTGGGTGAAGCATGTAACACCTGGGGTGTACCTTGCGACGTACCAGACTCCCTACGGCCGCTACACTCCGAGGCAGCAGCCTGAAGACGGCTGACCGCGGCCATCAACACGCTCAGCTGCTCGCGAACAGTGGCCAGCTCCTCCTGCGTCCGTACACAGCAGTCTCACATCCTATCCATCCTAAAGAATCAATTTACTGAGGAGAGTTAATCAACCTTTAACTATACTGCTAAACTAAATGTAAACTAGCTAAATGTAAAGATCTCTTACAGCAAGCCAGCCGCTGATTACCAAGACGAAGAACTCCACCAAAGATCCTACTTGGCTGGTTTCACGTAATGAAATATTATATTAAAAGCTGTACATAGATAAAGGAGAGAAAGAGAGAGAGAGGGAATGAAAATAGAGATAATACTAATAATCCTCCATTAGTCAAATTTTTCGCCTGTCTTATCACGGATCAGCCTAGAACCGGGATGGCCGTACTTTACTGTGTAGATTTATGTGTGAAGGTGAAGGGATCTTAAAGGCAAAAGATACACGTCTATATAGACAAGACATTACACAGATATAGCGACTAGCTGCATTCATCATCTATTCTTAGATAAAGAGACGGCAACTTATTATCCGAACATTTAAAAATGTTAAAAGCTCCACGCTGGATCTAATTCTTGTTGTAAGACAACTGCAGGAACAGCACTATGGATATGGAATAGATCTACTAATGACCTTCCTGTACGTTGAAAAAGCATATGATAGTGTACGTAGAAGCAAAGTGTGGAAAGCCCTAGAGAACAGAGGAGTAGCAAAACAGATTATTTATAGGATAAGGGAAATGTACCATGAAAGTGTGAGCTGTGTGAAAGTGGGAGGAGAGAGAGATCAGCTTGGATTGAACATAAGAATGGCTTGAGGCAGGGAAGTTCACTTTCACCATTACTCTTCATTCTACTGATGGATGACATAGTGAGTACAATAGCACAAGTAATCCATGAAAGAAAGATGGAAGCTATGGTGTTTGCAGATAATCTGGTGATTTGAGGGAATAAGGAGGAGGAAGTACAAGAGCAGTTGGACGTATGGGAACGAACAGTAGAAGAATATGGGATGGTTCAAATGGCTCTGAGCACTATGGGACTTAACTTCTGAGGTCATCAGTCCCATAGAACTTAGAACAACTTAAACCTAACTAACCTAAGGACATCACACACTTCCATGCCCGAGGCAGGATTCGAACCTGCAACCGCAGCGGTTGCGCGGTTGCAGACTGTAGCGACTAGAACCGCTCGGCCACTTCGGCCGGCGAATATGGGATGAAATTTAGTATAAGTAAGAGTGAGATGATTTTCACAACAAGAAAGAAGGAGAGAGGAACAACTGGAATAACAATAGGGGGGGAACGATTGAGGAGAGTGGAGAGTTTCAAGTACCTAGGAAGCCTGATACAGGAAAGTGGAACAAACGACAGGGAAATAAACGAGCGGGGGAGAAAAACAGAAACATTTAGGAAGAGTGTCAGAAGCCTGATATGGAGCAAGGATGTACCTCAAATCAGTAAAAAGATTATATACAGGTCATACTATGTCCCGATCCTGACATGTGCTTCAGAAATCTGGGTTATGGAAGGAAGAGAGAAAAGCAAAGTACAAGGTAGTGAGATGAAATTCTTGAGAAACAGTATTGGAGTGACAAAGATAGACAGGTTAAGAGATGAGAGGATCAGAGAGTTAATTAAGATGGAACCATTACAGGAGGAGACAGAGAAATCAAGGCAGAGATGGTATGGACACGTTAACAGAATAGAGGAGCAGTGGATACCCAGAAGGATACACGAGATGAAACTGGAAGGAAAGAGACCAAGAGGAAGACCGAGAGACAGATGGCTGAAAGGAGTAGAGGAATACGTCCAGAAGAAAGGAGAATGAATACTGGACCAAGGTGAAACGGAGAGATGGTGGCAAAGACAGAAGACGATGGAGAGGCCTATGTTCCATACAGGCCCGGACAGAGGCTGGAAACTGTTCAAGACGATGGTGATGGTAACTTCCCCACCCCTTTCAAATTTTTGACGTTCCATCCTTCGACGCCTAAAAAGATATCCTTTCTTTAATTATTAAATATTTTTCTCATCGTTGCCTCCCCCTTGGCATCTCCTCCTAGAGATTCCACTTCCACAATATTTTGCCATCATGACACTTTTCAAATACAGGCCACATGTCCTGTGGATGCACATGGTGTGTCCTGCATGCGTTGGTTCCATTGCCTTCTGCATCATCCTGCTGTTGATCATTGCTGATTCTTCCTTTAGCCGCAGTTTCCAATCGCAAGGGCAAGAGAGTGCCTCTATTCGCTCTTCCATCCCGTAGCTGGCAGAAGTTTAGTGTGGCCTCCTTTCCTATGTTGTTGGCCTTATGGGAGCTGTTCTCTGTAATGAATGTGTTAGAAGTCACTGAACCATTGCATTCACAGATCAGTACAGTTAGGACGTGGATCTTATATTGTGTGAATAGATCTGTCGATTTGTACAGCATCAAGGGGATGGAGAAGTTTCAGGAAACCATATCCTTCTTGATGGAGCAAGGGAAAGGTCTGCACAAGCATAGCCATGTACTATTGAATAGGACAACATAATATATTACATCCGTGGAAGTTACCCTGAGAAAGAGCTAGAACATAATGAAGCAATGGGCACCAGATCCCTTTGAAGTACGTACGAAATCTGTAACACGTTGCCTAACCCCTTGGTAGGGTTGTTATTTGAGGGAGGTGTCTAGTTGTTTAGGAGCAGTGAAGACATTTCTTACTCCTACTGCTAGATAAGGGGAACTGTTTGTGTTGTCAAATTTTCAACGTTATCAATTGTTAGTGCCAATTGTTTCTGACCAGATACTACGGGAGGAAATACTGCCGTATGCACAGTTTTGTGAGCTAATTTGTTACAAATATCTGTCTGAACTCGAAATGAATTGATAGAAGTACTATAGATCGTTGTGCAACGTTTTGGGCCGGCCTCAGTGGCCGAGCGGTTCTAGGCGCTTCAGATATTAAGTCTCATAGTGCCCAGAGCCAATTTGAGCAACGTTCTGAAGAAACATTGGAATGCAGCTGGGATACTATTACATGTTACAGGTGTCTCCGTGGTGGGCATTTAGCGAGGAAGTGTCCGGATAAAAGTAGAGAAGGCAGTAGCTGGTGAGGAGAAAACGAGTGCTGCAAGAGTGCTGGGGTGGTGTAGATACATATATATGTGCCAGTATTAACTGAAAATAGCATCTTCCGTGAACAAACCAAGGGCTCTCTAACATTATCCATAAGATTATCAATATAAATTGTAAACAGTAACGGCCCTATAACAGTCTCTTGTGGTACTCCCTATATTACCTTTATATCTGTCGATTCTGTTCTGGTAAGAGGGACTTATTGAGTTATATCTGCAAGGAAGTTCTGAATATAACCACATATTTGGCCTGATACTCTGCAAACTTATATTTCGTCTATTAAACGACAGTGCGGAGCTGTGCTGAATGCCTTCCAGAAGTCAGGAACAGGACATCAGTCTGGCCACCTTCGTCTGGTGCTCTTTGAATCTCGTGGTCGAGCAGACAGAGCTGAATTTCTCAGTATTTCTGTTTGCAGAATCGATTTTGTCATTCAAGTGATTTTCGACAGCGTAAGCACATAGTCCTTTGGAACCAAATTACCTGGCCTGAACCATTTCCTTGTCACGTCGAAATTAAAGCTGTAATCACAGGTGCCACAGTCAATGGAACAATATATATGTTTTCTTTAAGTTTTTCTTCTTTCATTTCGCTGGGTTTAGACTACATTGGATCAATCACTTTTTAATTTTGTGTGCCTTCTGTTTAGAACTGTATTGTATCATTCTTTCTTATCTTGCTTTCTTTATTTTTCAGAGATCTGGATCATGTGCTTGGTTTTGAGTTTAGCTTGGAAATCCTCATTCTTGTCTTTCATTTTTTTCAGTCTCATTTATAAGCATGATTTCTATGAGTTCTTTTCAGTCCTCCGTTTCCTTAAACCAATTTGGTTTGGTTTTTTACTGAACAAGAAGTGACAATTTGTTTTGCATTCGTCCGTGATATGAATGCTAAAGCTGCGAAAGAACAAGTACTCCAAAACACAACAGGAAGACACAGTCTACAAGAGCAAAGCAACTATAATGGTATGACTATCGTTAGCTTTTGCCATATCAACAGCTCTGTTCGTTTCCAGCTTAAACTTACAGCGTAAAAAGATACGTAAGGGTCACCAGGTAGGAGGACAACAAACCAGGTAGACCACATTGCCATAAATAGACTGACAGAAATAAAATCGCAAAATTAAAAAAAAAGTTAGTGTAGAGTATTCATATTTGAAGAATACATTTGTGTAGATAAATATTTAACATGTCGGACATAGTAAGATCACAAGTTCTGTAGGCACGAGATAAGCCACTGCTAATGTGAAATGCTGGTGCATTAATACCTGGTGTAACAGCAAGAACGCCAGTCGGTGTGGCCGAGCGGTTCTAGGCGCTTCAGTCTGCAACCGCGCAACCACTACGGTCGCAGGTTCGAATCCTGCTTTGGGCATGGATGTGTGTGCTGTCCTTAGGTTAGTGAGGCTTAAGTAGTTCTAAGTTCTTGGGGACTGATGACCTCAGCTGTTAAGTCCGATAGTGCTCAGAGCCATTTTTAACCGCATGAATGTTGAATACAAGCATGTAGATCTGGAGACAGATCAGGTGATCGAGCAGGCGTAGGCAACCTGCCGACACTCTGTAGAGCATGTTGGGTTAGAACAGCTGTATGGGGACGAGCGTTTTCGCGTCGGATAATACCACTAGACAGCTGTTCATGAACGCTAGCGCAGACTTCGAATCAACAGACTGAGTACAGATTCGCAGGCAGTGTGTGTGGGATAACCACGAGAGTGATTCTGCTGTCATACGAAATCCCCAGAAAATAACTCCAGATGTAGGTCCAGTAAGTCCAGCACACAGACAGGTTGGTTGCACGCCTTCAAACGACCTCCATCTCACCAACACACGGCCATCACTGGCTCTGAGGCAGATCCAGCTTTCGGCAACAAAACACAACAGACTTCCACGCTGCCCTCCAGTGAGCTCTCGCTTGACACCAGTGAAGTCGCAAACAGCGGTGGTTTGGGGACAGTGGAATACAAGCTACAGGGGGTTGTTTGACTCTGAGCTGTCACGGAAGTGATCGATTTGTAACAGTTCGTTGTGTTACTGTGGTGCCATCCGCTGCTAACATTGCTGCTGCAGACGCAGTACGATATGTCAGAGCTATACGCCGAACACCAATGTCTTTTCCGGAGAGCGGTCTTCTAGCGAACGTTCATTCCCGTGACTTCTTCTTCCAGCAGTCATGCACAGCGCCTAAATTCCTGCCAGTTCCTTCTACAATACTAAGGAAGGAACATGCAGATTCTCGTAGCCCTATTGCAAGGCCTCGTTCGAACTCAATGAGGAGTTGATAACTCCATCTCTGTCACCTCAAAGGCGTTCTTGACTAACATCAACTCACCACGTCCAGCCTCAAAGGTTACTAATGCTCACGAACTTTACAGCACATATTAAAAACAAATCTGATTTACAACCTTATGGTGGCGTTACTAGAGCCACTCTTACCCGATTAGCACGAAATATGAATGAACATCATCTTCCAGATGCAGCAATACGCGTATCAACTTTCGTTTATGCCGCACAGATCCTTGATGTTACAATTTTTTTCCGTCACAGTGTTAGAGGCAAAATATGGGGGTTAGACATAAGAGGACCCGGGGTGCGGAGCGTGGAAGTGACCATTTTCTGGTCAGAGGCATGTTGCAAATACCGTGTACAAGGAAGGCCTGGGTAATTTCAGAAGGCTCTCAGACACGGTGGTGAAAGGCAAAAAAAGGCGAAGAAATAGAGACCGAATATCAGCTGCAACTGAAGAACCGCCTCGACGCACTCGGTGAATGGGACGGCAGTGAAGATTCTGAACAAGTATGGGAGACGTCAGGGGCTCATTGACTGACACAGCAAAGAAAAGAACCAAGGCAAACACAGTTGGCAAGAAGATGGGATTTGGAAAGGTACGTACCGATGCCTTGTTACGGAGTCAGGAAACCAGGGGAAGTGACTGCCGGAGACAGATGTAGTGCAGGGTAAAAGACGATTTGAGAAGGGTCGAAGAGCTACCCTACCGACTACGAGAAGAGCAAAGACAAAGTGTGTTAAGGACATCATCGTCGAGGGAGCAGCACACTACAGAAAGGACCAGACGATGGAAACTGTCCAAAAGGTGAAGCATTTTAGAAAAGGGCTGGTCTGATATACTTTTTGAGTAAAGGGTATCAGATCAGAGCTCCACCCGAAATCCAGGGGTAGCGTCTTTTAGTAGTTATCAAAACGGCCTTGGTCCCACGTTCGAGTCCCGCCACCGCCTAAATTTTGATTAATAATCAGTGCTGGGGGGCCAAAGGCTTCCGCTATAAGAAGTCACCCTCATTCTGCCAACGGCCTTATCAGAGAGGGCGGGGGAGTGGAAAAAGGTTCAGGACGCTCTCTTGCCCGTGGGGTGGGAAACTGTCCCTAAAGGCGGAAGAATCAGCAGTAATCAACGACATGAGGCTGCAAAAGGCAATGGAAACCATTGCATTAAAGACGTATAACGTGTAACCACAGGACATGTTGCCTGTAATTGAAAAAGTGTCATGATGATCGCTCCAATGGCACAAGATTCCCCAATAGTCCCCATTCGGATCTCCGGGAGGGGACTACCAAGGCGGAGGGAACCCTGAGGAAAAGACTGAATAATCAACATCAAAAGGATAATGTTCTCTGCCGGCCGAAGTGGCTGTGCGGTTCTAGGCGCTGCAGTCTGGAACCGCGAGCCCGCTACGGTCGCAGGTTCGAATCCTGCCTCGGGCATGGATGTGTGTGCTGTCCTTAGGTTAGTTAGGTTTAGCTAGTTCTAAGTTCTAGGGGACTAATGACTAGAAAATCTGAGAAGGGAAATGCAAAGGCTCAGTGTAGATATAGTAGGGGTCAGTGAAGTGACATGAAAAGAAGAATTTCTGGTCAGGTGAGTACAGGGCGATATCAACAGCAGCAGAAAGTTGTATAAATGGAGTAGGATTCGTTGTGAATAAGAAGGTAGGGCGGAGACTGTGTTATGGTGAACAGTTTAGTCATAGGGTTGTTCTTATCAGAATCGACAGCAAACCAACACCGACATCGATAGTTCAGATATACATACCGACGTCGCAAGCTGGAGATGAAGGGATAGAGAAAGGGTAATACAGTACGTGAAGGGAAATGATAATAGGGGAATGGAATGCAGCTGCAAAGAAAGCGAAAAGGAAATAGTTGTCGGAAGGACTGACTCAACATATAGGAAAGCCAAAACAAGCTTAGGTGAAATTAAAAGTAACGCTGGTAAGATTAAGAGTGCAATGGGAAATCCACATATTAAATGCAAGGAGAGAGCAAATAAGTGGAAGGAGAACATTTCTACTTTTTCTCCACTTTAAAATATTTATGTGTCTCGTTATTTTGGTTGGTTGGTTGGTTTGGGGAAGGGGATCAAACAGCAAGGTCATCGATCCCATCGATGGATGGGATGGGATGGGGATGGAAGTTGGCCATGCCCTTTCAATGGAACCATCCCAGCATTTGCCTGAAGAGATTTTGGGGAATCACGGAAAACCTAAATCAGGACAGCCGGACGCGGCTTTCGATCTTTTCAAAGGATGTTTTGAGACTTGTTTTTCTGCTTGTTTTTGTACGAGGCTCTGTTCTTTGCGTTTGCCTATTTCCCAGGTCTCGGCTACGAGGGCCATATCGTCTCTATCGTGTCCAAAAGCTAGTCATTTAATTTCGATACTTTTATTTTTTGTTCCTAGTCGCAGTCCATGATAGAAGTTAGAAGTTCGTGCTCCACTCAAACTACTTTTTCTACAGCGCAGTTAAATGGCAGTGAGGAGAGTCCATCTCCTTGAGGCGCAACATTTTTTTGTCTCAAAGGGGTCTTAGAGTTCTCCCTCTGTGGATTGTGTGTTGGTTTGGTTCGTGACGTCTGGGTTTAGCTCTTTTAGTATTGAGATGAGGGATTCCCAGTAGGTCCTGCGGTTTATGAGGTGTGGGACTTTTTTCGGGCAGGATCTACGTTCCCTGGATACCACTTCGTATTCTTCAAGTTGATAGTGTAGTTGGGGTTTTGCTCTATTTAGTAGGACTTTACAGAATATATTTTATGTTATGTCTATGAGTGAGATCCCTCTTTATCCGTTGAGGTCTCCTCCCGCCGGAGGTTCGAGTCATCATGGGTGTATGTGTTGTTCTTAGCATAGGTTAGTTTACTTTGTAAGGTGGCATGGTCTCCTGACCTTCATTTCTTACATATTCCGACCTCACCATCGTATTCTGCATATCAAGACGATTCATTCGAGCCCAGACTCGGTATGATAGAGTCAATTTTACATATTTCCATTTAATCGATATGCAAATCTAATAAATAAATCGCAAGTGCGCACCGAGATTAAAAAGTCGAGGCTGCCGTACAAAAACATTGAAGACATGATGGCCACTGGAGATTTTGTTTGGCGGAGGCGACCAACCCGCTGGAAAGCCTGTAGGAGGGTGGGTTAGCATGCAGCTGTGCCAGCCGGCCGACCGCCCACAGACCAAAACGGCTTCTGCTAGAGAAATGGGAAAATGGCTTGTGTCTTCACCTTAAAAGCAAAACCCACTGTATTGTTTGGGAGAGCCCCAGCATACACATTTTTTGCTAGACCTAGTGCGAAGTTTCAGAGTTCTCACAAGTGGACAGTAAACGCCTAATGCAGATGCTACATATTTCCGGATTGGTCGGCTTAGCCATTCTCCCGTTTGTAAGAGTAACGCTGATTGGCTGATTGGTTTTGCGTGGAGAGGTGTGGTTCCGGTGACGCTCTTGTAATGGGAACATGTAGCGGGAGCAAGTGCGCTCGTGCATGTACGCAGAGAGCGGGAACATTCTTAAAGAAAAGGGATAAAAGAGCTTTCCCACACTTTGTATATAAATGTCATTAGCATGATTCCTATCCATAAGAGGTAACCCCCTATTCCGAAAAGAGCCCAGAAATTTGTGTATCAAAAAATGGCTCTGAGCACTATGGGACTTAACTTCTGTGGTCATCAGTCCCCTAGAAGTTCGAACTACTTAAACGTAACTAACCTAAGGACATCACACACATCCATGGCCAAGGTAGGATTTTTTGAACCTGCGACCGTAGCGGTCGCGCGGTTCCTGACTGTAGCGCCTACAATTGCTCGGCCACCCCAACCGGCCAATTTATGTATCAGTTTATAAATAAAAGTTCCACTTGATTTTCTTAAATTTTGCAATAAGTAATATTTTCCGTTCGTTTAATGTTTTTCTTACACTAACTAGCAGTACTCCAGTACCCAAGTATCCCACTAGTTACGTAAGAAAACAGAATATTTATATGTCTTTTCCTTACAGCGGACGACTCCAGAGGATATTTATTGCTGAAAGTTTTTCAGGCATTTCTTTTTGGTACGTTAGGAGCGCCTGTCTGACTTCTGTAGTAGTGTGGGGTGGAAATTGCTTCTTGCAGGAGCCAAAGGGTACTTGTCAGATCAATCCGTTGCGCAACTCGTCAACATAACACCCACACACTGACAACTTTAGTTTAAGTAGTGTGTAAGTCTGGGGACCAATGACCTCTGCAGTTTGGTTCCTTAAGAAGCCACATACATTGGGGTCTGCTGTCGACCCTTCACGAGGTGCATTCAAGTTCTAAGGCCTCCGATTTTTTTTCTAATTAACTACTCACCCGAAATCGATGAAACTGGCGTTACTTCTCGATGTAATCGCCCTGCCGACGTACACATTTTTCACAACGCTGACGCGATGATTCCATGGTAGCGGCGAAGGCTTCTTTAGGAGTCTGTTTTGACCACTGGAAAATCGCTGAGGCAATAGCAGCACGGCTGGTGAATGTGCGGCCAGGGAGTGTGTCTTTCATTGTTGAAAAAAGCCAAAAGTCACTAGGAGCCAGGTCAGGTGAGTAGGGAGCATGAGGAATCACTTCAAAGTTGTTATCACGAAGAAACTGTTGCGTAACGTTAGCTCGATGTGCGGGTGCGTTGTCTTGGTGAAACAGCACATGCGCAGCCCTTCCCGGACGTTTTTGTTGCAGTGCAGGAAGGAATTTGTTCTGTTGTGACTTGGCAAGACAGCCAAGCCGCTAGGAGAGGAAGCCGAAAGGCACGCGTTTAAGCTCACGCAGGCTGGCGTGAGGTCTGGAACAGTTATAGGAGTTGAGTCCAGTAAAAAAGGTACGTAGCTTCTGGAATACTCAACTTTAATCCATAATTGGTGAACATCGGTCTGACGGTACATGCATCACAAGATAAATAGCAAATGATAAAGGCGCCTTGCTAGGTCGTAGCAAATGACGTAGCTGAAGGCTATGCCAACTATCGTCTCGGCAAATGAGAGCGTAATTTGTCAGTGAACCATCGCTAGCAAAGTCGGCTGTACAACTGGGACGAGTGCTAGGAAGTGTCTCTAGACCTGCCGTGTGGCGGCGCTCGGTCTGCAATCACTGACAGTGGTGACACGCGGGTCCGACGTATACTAGCGGACCGCGGCCGATTTAAAGGCTACCACCTAGCAAGTGTGGTGTCTGGCGGTGACACCACACGTTCTTCAAAACATTTTCGTAGGATGCACCTGTTACCGTAGTGCCCTTTGGAACGCAATGGGTAAGGATTACGCCCTCGCTGTCCCAGAACATGGAAACCATCATTTTTTTCAGCACTGGCGGTTACCCGAAATTTTTTTGATGGTGGTGAATCTGTGTGCTTCCATTGAGCTGACTGGCGCTTTGTTTCTGGATTGAAAAATGACATCCACGTCTCATCCATTGTCACAACCGACGAAAAGAAAGTTCCATTCATGCTGTCATTGCGCGTCAACATTGCTTGGCAACATGCCACACGGGCAGCCATGTGGTCGTCCGTCAGCATTCGTGGCACCCACCTGGATGACACTTTTCGCATTTTCAGGTCGTCATGCAGGATTGTGTGCACAGAACCCACAGAACTGCTAACTCTGGAGGCGATCTGTTCAACAGTCATTCGGCGATCGCCCAAAACAATTCTCTCCACTTTCCCGATCATGTCGTCAGACCGGCTTGTGCGAGCCCGAGGTTGTTTCGGTTTGTTGTCACACGATGTTCTGCCTTCATTAAACTGTCACACCCACGAACGCACATTCGACACATCCATAACTCCATCACCACATGTCTCCTTCAACTGTCGATGAATTTCAATTGGTTTCACACCACGCCAATTCAGAAAACGAGTGATTGCACGCTGTTCAAGTAAGGAAAATGTCGCCATTTTAAGTATTTAAAACAGTTCTCATCCTCGCCGCTGGCGGTAAAATTCCATCTGCCGTACGGTGCTGCCATCTCTGGGACGTATTGACAATGAACGCGGCCTCATTTTAAAACAGTGCGCATGTTTCTATCTCTTTCCAGTCTGGAGAAAAAAATCGGATGCCTTAGAACTTGAATGCACCTCGTATTATGGATTAAGTGAATGACGTCCATCTCTCATTCGCCTACGATTGTTTGATTTACCCATATTTTTTTCAAATATTTTTTGGAGAGACTCTATGGCATTTTGTTTTTGACCTGTATGTGTGTTTTTTAAATGACGGGTAGGGTAACTGTTAGTGCTGAACAAAAAAAAAAAATTCACAAAAGGCAATGATAACGTGAAACTAGTAATGAGTTGTGCGATTCGTGACGCTGAGTTTCGGATATTTGCTTCCGCTGGTTGTTTCTATCACAGACGACACGTACGTGTTCATTACAGCAGGTGTGACAGTACAGAAAGCGTACAGTGAGAGTCCGTCCCAGAGTGGCAGATACAGCACTGATATTTCGGGACATTGAGAGGCGTCCAATTGTCTGCTCGGCAGTTATTGTCGGCCGCCGCAAGGGACGAAAGCGATGCCAGAGCGGCGCTAATGCCCGTCATAATCAATCAGCGACAGCGCTGCTGGACGAAGCCCCGGCGGGGTGGGAGGATGCGGATGGTGGAGGCACTTGCAGGCAGCGCCGGCCATTAATCAGCTAATGGCGGCCTAACAAGTTGTTGAAGCCGCTAACGATGGCGCCCGGGGCCGCCCCTGCTGCTGCGACGGCCTCGGGAATAATTTGTTTAGCTCTCAGGGGCTAGCGGCAGCGCCCGGCGCAGTATGATACAGCCGGCAGCTGCGTGCGAGCGCGTACACGGCCCCTGAGGTATCGATCCGGTGAGCGCTTCGCCTTATTTCCCCTCTTGTTGCGGGAGTCCCTGCTTCAGGAGGTCCAGCGCCATTGCTGCTAGTTTATCAAAGATGTCCGCAATACTTCTCGCGTAAAGCAGTCTTTCTGAATGGAAACAATATTTTTTAAATTCTGAATCTACCCGTATTTCTGTAGAGCAAGTTATCCTATTTTGCAAAGTGTTTGTGATAGTTCCACAGAAAGCGCTTTGTAGATTATCTGCTTCAAGTTACAGTCCGCTTGTCTGTCTCTGTCTAATGTGTTTGTACACGTAGAAAAATGTGCACCACTGGCCATTAAAATTACCACACCACGAAGATGACGTGTTACAGAATCGAAGTTTAAGCGACAGGAAGAAGATGCTGTGATATGCAAATTAATAGCTTTCCAGAGCATTCACACAAGGTTGGCGCCGGTGGCGTCACCTACAACGTGCTCGCATGAGGAAAGTTTCCAACCGATTTCTCTTACAAAAACAGCAGTTGACTGTCGTTGCCTGGTGAAACGTTGTTGTGATGCCTCGTGTAAAGAGGAGAAATGCGTACCATCACGTTTCCGACTTTGATAAAGGTCGGATTGTAGCCTATCGCGATTGCGGTTTATCGTATCGTGACATTGCTGCTTGCGTTGGTCGACATCCAATGACTGTTAGCAGAATGTGGAATCGGTGGGTTCAGGAGGGTAATACGGAACGCCGTGCTGGATCCCAACGACCTCGTATCACTAGCAGTCGAGATGACAGGCATCTTATCCGCATGGCTGTAACGGATCGTGCACCCACATCTCGATCCCTGAGTCAACAGATGGGGACGTTTGCAAGACAACAATCATCTGCACGAACAGTTCGACAACGTTTGCAGCAGAATGGACTATCAGATCGGAGACCATGGCTGCGGTTACCCTTGACACTGCAACACAGACAGGAGCGCCTGCGATGGTGTACTCAGCGAAGAACCTGGGTGCACGAATGGCAAAACGTCATTTTTTCGGATAGATCCAGGTTCTGTTTACAGTATCACGATGGTCGCATCCGTGTTTGGCGACATCGCGGTGAACGCACATTGGAGGCGTGTATTCCTCATCGCTACACTGGCGTATCACCCGGCGTGATGGTATGGCGTGTCATTGGTTACACGTCTCGGTCCACTCTTGTTCGCATTGACGACACTTTGAACAGTGGACGTTACATTTCAGATGTGTTACGACCCGTGGCTCTACTATTCATTCGATCTCTGCGAAACCCTACATTTCAGCAGGATAATGCACGACCGCATATTAGAGGTCCTGTACGCGCCTTTGTGCATACAGAAAATGTTCGACTGCTGCCCTGGCCAGCACATTCTCCAGATCTCTCACCAACTGAAAACGTCTGGTCAATGGTGGCCGATCAACTGGCTCGTCGCAGTACGCCAGTCACTACTCTTGATGAACTGTGGTATCGTGTTGAAGCTGCATGTACACGCCATCCATGCTCTGCTTGACTCAATGCCCAGGCGTATCAAGGCCGTCATTACGGCCAGAGATGGTTGTTCTGGGTACTGATTTCTAAGAATCCATGCACCCAAATTGCGTGAAAATGTAATCACATGCCAGTTCCAGTATAACATACATGTCCAATGAATACCCGTTTATCATCTGAATTTCTCCTTGGTGTAGCAATTTTAATGGCCAGTAGTGTAGGTATATGCTATAGGGAAGAACCGGTAAACGCAATATGTGTTAGAAGCAGAAGGGAATAATAAGACTGGAAGACCAACAGAGGAAAGCTAGGATTAAAAAACAAAAAACGTATGAGCCATGGATACAGTCTTTCCTATCTACTGTTCAACCCACTTACCTAGATGTGTATGACAAAGAAGCTGTTGCTGAAACAAAGAAGAAAAGGTTCAAAAGTTGGATTTCAGTTGAAAGGTGATTAAGGATGAGAATCGCAAATGATGCTTTCTGTTCTCTGTGAATGTAATTAAGAATTAGAGGACCTGCTGAATGGAATGAGCAGTCTTCTGAACAAAGAATTTGGATTTAGAATAAACTACAAGTGGCTTGAAATGTGAGGAAACACTTAGTCCACGAAATGAACCAGTTGCTCTAATTTGGGAGGCTAATAACCTATAACAGTGGAAAGACAGCAGTTCCAGACTATTACAGGCAAAAAACAGCGTCGTTCAAAGAAAGATTCTCCTTCTCCCTTGTACTGTCCTCTGTTGTCCCCGAGGCTGGCAGGAGTGGCGCTTATATTCTGTTCGTATAGAGGCCTCTCCTGTTGTGGCGCGGTTCTAGTCAGCGGGTTATTGGCTGGCATCGTCTCACAGCCTTCTATGCTCTTGCGTTCGTCATCTCCGTGCTTGTGCTTGTCGATACGCCGGAACAAAGATAAACACCACGCACGAATTATTTGTCAGTTCGAAGAAAGAAATCACCGAATTTCAAGAATAGCCAAATCCCAGAAAGAATGTCTGAGGCGTCTGAGGCTGCATTGTGTATCTGAGATAATGAACTGTGACGAAACTACAAAGAGGAGCATCAGAGCTTTTGAGACTCTGTGGTACAGGAACTTGGTTAAAAAGACTGATTCCGACTGCTGCCTGCAGTGCAGCACGAGGAGCGGCCTATGATCGTGGTAGATGTGATCAGCATGTCGACAGTCCCTCCAGCCGTTGTTGCCAGTAGAGGAATCTCACTGGTGCCGCTGCTTATTTGTGCAAGCAGCCCCTCATTCGGCCTCACGAGGCTTAGTGGACTCCGTTACGTACCTCACTGCCTCATAAGAAATTTGAACAGGTACCAGGTACAACAAACCGGGTTCTTCCGCGCATACAGGGCGGTAACCACTTTTTTCTTCTGTCAGTCTATTTATTCGTCGTCTTCCTTCTGCTGAGCGAACCGTTCTGTAAGGACGTAGCATGAGTTCTCTCAGCTTCTTTTACGAGGTGCGTTCAAGTTCTAAGGCCTCCGATTTTTTTTGCTCCGGACTGGAAAGAGATAGAAACATGCACATTGTTTTAAAATGAGGCCGCGTTCATTGTCAATACGTCCCAGAGATGGCAGCACCGTACAGCAGATGGAATTTTACCGCCTGCGGCGAGAATGAGAACTGTTTTAAATACTTAAAATGTCGACGTTTTCCTCACTTGAACAGCGTGCAATCATTCGTTTTCTGAATTTGCGTGGTGTGAAACCAATTGAAATTCATCGACAGTTGAAGGAGACATGTGGTGATGGAGTTATGGATGTGTCGAAAGTGCGTTCGTGGGCGCGACAGTTTAATGAAGGCAGAACATCGTATGACAACAAACCGAAACAACCTCGGGCTCGCATAAGCCGGTCTGACGACATGATCGAGAAAGTGGAGAGAATTGTTTTGGGGGATCGCCGAATGACGGTTGCACAGATCGCCTCCAGAGTTGGCATTTCTGTAGGTTCTGTGCACACAATCCTGCATGACGACCTGAAAATGCGTAAAGTGTCATCCAGGTGGGTGCCACGAATGCTGACGGACGACCACATGGCTGCCCGTGTGGCATGTTGCCAAGCAATGTTGACGCGCAACGACAGCATGAATGGGTCAATGGATGAGACGTGGATGCCATTTTTCAATCCAGAAACAAAGCGCCAGTCAGCTCAATGGAAGCACATAGATTCACCTCCACCAAAAAATTTAGGGTAACCGCCAGTGCTGAAAAAATTATGGTGTCCATGTTCTGGGACAGCGTGGGCGTAATCCTTACCCATTGCGTTCCAAAGGGCACTACGGTAACAGGTGCATCCTACGAAAATGTTTTGAAGAACAAATTCCTTCCTGCACTGCAACAAAAACGTCCGGGAAGGGCTGCGCGTGTTCTGTTTCACAAAGACAACGCACCCGCACATTGAGCTAACGTTACGCAACAGTTTCTTGCTGATAACAACTTTGAAGTGATTCCTCATGCTCCCTACTCACCTGAACTGGTTCCTAGTGACTTTTGGCTTTTTACAACAATGAAAGACACTCTCCGTGGCCGCACATTCACCAGCCGTGCTGCTATTGCCTCAGCGATTTTCCAGTGGTCAAAACAGACTCCTAAAGAAGCCTTCGCCGCTGCCATGGAATCATGGCGTCAGCGTTGTGAAAAATGTGTACGTGCAGGGCGATTACGTCGAGAAGTAACGCCAGTTTCATCGATTTCGGGTGAGTAGTTAATTAGAAAAAAAAAAAAAATCAGGCCTTAGAACTTGAATGCACCTCGTATTACAGACGATGACTAGCCTCCTGACCAAACGCGGCAGAACCACCGCGCCAACTACCATTCAGCTACTGAGAGAAGGATTATTAAAGTCCATTGGACTTATGCATAATAAATGCAGAGGTTTTTCTGACGGATCAACGAGGAAAGCAATATAGGGTATCAGCGAATGTCTTCCATTGTACTAAAGGACAAAAATTTTGGGGTATGAGTATGGCTGGAATATATAAAGGGCTTATTTCAATAATGATACAAGTACATTACCTCCACTTTTCTATCTATAATGCTTCTGAAATTAATGAGCCAAACAAACAGAAAGAAATGTTCATCTCTAGCAAGAAGCCATATGCTTGAATATTTCTGGTCTCTCAACTGCAGATTTTTCAGTGCTCATTTAACTTCAGGTCTCTGTATCTCAATACGAACAAAAATGGACTTGTACTACTATTGAAATAAGCCCTTCATATATCCAACGAAAGGTAGAGAACGTCCATTATAAGTGAATTGAAGTATTGCCACAGGAGATGTGGGCGGGTGACATGAAAGCAGTCAGAAGACTGACGGATAAAATATAAAGATAAGTATAGTAAGGAAGGAAGGCAGCCTAGGGTTGTGATCCCCCGACACCGAGGTTGTTAGAAACAGAGCAGTAAATCGATTTGTCAGCCTGATGGAAGCAAGAGCAAGGAACGGCGCACACGAAGGAGTTATTCTAATTTAAAGCAAATCGGTAAATCGGTAGGTGTGTCGTGCATGTACAGGCAAACAAACGATTACAATTTCAGAAAAACTGTCTGATTTCTCCTAGAGCAAGAGCTTCACGAATTGAGCAACAAGTCAATAACGCGTCAGTCCACCTGTAAGTCTTATGCAAGAAGTTATTCAGCTTGGCATTGACTGACTTGGTGGACCGATTTGACTGTCCAACTGGCATGTTACATCGGCAAAATCCCAAGCTGGTTGGAGGGCCCTGGTTGGAGACTTCGAACGTCCTCAATTGGAAAGAGATACGATGATCTCGCTGGTCAAGTTAGGGTTTGACAAGTACGAAGAAAAGAGGACAGGGAGTATAAACTCTAGCGGTGTGCAGACAGGCATTAGGTTGCTGGAACGTAAGCCCAGGATCGCTTGCCGTAAATGGCAACAAAACGGGGCGTAGAATGTGGTCGACGTACCGCTGTCGTATAATCGTGCTGCGGATGACAACCAGAGGGGTTCTGCTGTGAAATGAAATGACACTCCTGACCATCAGTGCTGTTGTGGTAGGCGACAGTCAGGTTGGAAACCCACCACTCTCAGGTGCCTCTCCAGACACGCCTTCGGCCTCGAGTCTCTTTGAATGGAATAGAATTGTCTACAGTGATTAGGGGTACTTCTAACTGAGCCACGATGATCACCTAAGCCATGTGTGGAGACACCCCGGACAGTAATAGGACAACAGACTGACTGTCACTCGCCATACGACCCGACGTCCAGGTGTGGTAGTGTGAGGCGCCATTTCATTTCATAGCAGGACTTTCGGTTGTCATCTGCAGCAACCTTGCGGCACAGCAGTACGTCGACGATATCTTACACCGGGTCTTGTTGCCCTTCATGGCAAGCCGTCATGGGCTTACAGTCCAGCAAGAAAATGTCCACCTGCACGCGGCGAAAGTTTCTACTGCCAGTGAAACCCTACCTGGGCCAGCAATGTTGCCTTATCCCTCCCCTACTGAGAACGTTTGGAGAATTACACACAGAGCTCTCCAACTTACTTGGGATTTTTCTAAAGCAGCAGTTGGACAGAATTTGGCACAGTGTCTCTCAGGAGACATCCAACAAATCAGTCAATACCAAGCCGAATAACCTCTTACATGTAGGGCAGAGATGGACAAACTCGTTATTGAGCTGCTCAGTTCTTGAAGTTGGTTCTCTTGAATAAATTATCCATTTTTTCTGAAACCGTAATCATTTGTTTATCTATACATGTTCATAATATCTACCGATTTTTGTCCCACTCGAATAATTCCTCCGTGGTGCGTAGTTTTTTGTCTTAGAGTGTTATTGGGCTTGATCTTTTTCAACACATGATCGCGTCACGAGCTAGAAGAACGTTAAAAATATTGCTAGACACCTAACAGACGATGAACATAAGGAGAGGATGAAGCCAAGTGCCGGCCGCGGTGGTCTCGCGGTTCTAGGCGGTCAGTCCGGGACTACTACGGTCGCAGGTTCGAATCCTGCCTCGGGCATGGATGTGTGTGATGTCCTTAGGTTAGTTAGGTTTAAGTAGTTCTAAGTTCTAGGGGACTGATGACCACAGATGTTAAGTCCCATAGTGCTGAGAGCCATTTGAACCATTTGATGAAGCCAAGTCTGAGTCTGTTACCTATCCAGGTATTGCGCTGGTGTAGGTTTGTACCAAATGTCACCACTTTACCATGAAGTAGTTTATGTTACATACGCTATCAACAAAATTAGTGCGGTTGTGATGGAAGGATCAAGACATTTGTCTCGTCATCAGGAATAACTGCAGTATAAGATAGAGACTAAAATATGTACAAGAAATGCAAACTGTAATAGACATCATTAAAAGATTTCCGAAATCGGCCCAGGTTATTCTCTTTATTCTCAGACTACAGCTGCTTCAAGTTTCATAGTGTTCATATTCGTTATTATTTAAAACATCTTTTAGGTAACTTTCTTGTCTGTCTCTTCAGTGCAGAGTTTGCAGCTGATTTTAAATTAACTTACCAATGAGATGAATACGTAAAATTTTAAACAGCACTCAGTACCGGATGACAGTACAATATTTACACGCTTTCTTCCACCTAGCTTCCGCAGCGGTGGGAATATGGGTGAAAAATACTGGTAACACCTGGTATCTCGACTACCCTGCAGGACTGGTGTGTTGTGTTGATGGTATCGAAATTTCGGAATTAACTTTAAACTAACTTCCTAATGAGATAGCAGGGCGGTGTGGCCGAGTGGTTCTAGGCGTATGGTTGTGTGTGTTGTCTTTAGGTTAGTTAGGTTTAAGTAGTTTTAAGTTCTAAGGGACTGATGACCTCAGATGTTAAGTCCCGTAGTGCTCAGAGCCATTTGAACCATTTGAACCTAATGGGATAGCTAGACACCTCAAATTTTAAACATAGCTCACAGCTTGAATACAGTCTCATATTAGCATGCTTTCGTGTCTGGTGTGTGGTGGAGGGTACTGTCATTTCCTGATGAATGTCAGACTGGAAACTTTCAACGTAACTCAGAATTGGATGACAATACAGTGTGAACCCTCTTTCTTTTGTGGCGTGCGACGCAGAGTGCGTTGTGTAGAGCTGCCATTTCTCTCTTTCCTGAAAATTACCAAATTTATCTGTTATAATGTCATGTAAATGTTTGAAATCAATTGAAAAACTTATCTCTCTCTCTCTCTCTCTCTCTCTCTCACACACACACACACACACACACACACACAAACACACACACACACACACACACACACACACACACACTCGAACGCACACAAGCGCGCACACAAAATACTGAAATGGAGGAAACAATTATTTAAATAAAAAATGAAATGCCAGTCTACATTTTACATCTTCTCTATTTCGATGATCAGTTGTTGTGACGCCCTAATAACAAAACTCCTAGTCCCGTTTTCTAGTCCATTTCTCTCAGCAGCACCCGATTTCAATGACTACATTAAATTATCCACCTTTTTCAGATGTTGGTGTTCATCTTGTATCCTCCTTTCAAGACACTGCCCATTCAGTTCAGTTGTTCTTCCAAGACATTTGCTGTTCCTGACAGAACTAAAATGCTATCTGCAAATCTCATAAAATTTATTTCTTCTCCTTGAATCTTAATTCCCACTCCAAATTTTTCTTTGTTTTCCTTTACTGCTGGCTCAATGTACATATTGAATAACATCGTGGATAGGCTGCATCCCTATCTTACACCATTCTCAATCGCTGCTTCTCTTTAATGCCCTCGCCTCTGTACAGTTTGTAAATCTGGTTTCTATACAAGTTGCAAACAGTCTTTGTCCCTCCCCCCCCCCCCCCCCCACCTATTTTACCCTTGCTACCTTCAGAATTTCGAAGAGAGTATTCCAGTCAACACTGTCAAAAACATACTCTAAGTCTACAAATGCTAAAAACGTACCTCTGCCTTTTCTTAATCTATCTTCTAAGATGAGCAGTAGGGTCATTATTGCCTTGTGTGTTCCTACAATTCTCCAAAAACAAAACATCTTCTCCGAGGTCGGCTTCAACCAGTTTTCGTTTCTTCTGTAAAGAAATCGCATTAGTATTTTGCAACCACGACTTATTACAGTGCCGGCCGAAGTGGCCTTGCGGTTCTAGGCGCTACAGTCTGGAGCCGCGCGACCGCTACGGTCGCAGGTTCGAATCCTGTCTCGGGCATGGATGTGTGTGATGTCCTTAGGTTAGTTAGGTTTAAGTTGTTGTAAGTTCTAGGTGACTGATGACCTCAGAAGTTAAGTCCCATGGTGCTCAGAACCATTTGAACTTATTACAGTAAAGTATAGTTCGGTAATTTTCACGCTGCTTTCTTTGGAATTGTAATTATTACATTCTTCTTGATGTCTGAGGGTATTGCACACCAGATGGACAAGTTTTGTCGCAGCTATCAGTAATTCTGACAGAATGTCGTCTGCTCCAGGGATCTTGTTTCGACTTAGGCCTTTCAGTGCTCTATCAGATTCTCTTCGCAGTATCGTATACGCCCTCTATCATGATGTGCGTCCTCTTCCATTTCTATAATATTGCCTTCAAGTTCATGTCCTTTGTATAAACCCTCTATATACTCCTTTCAAATTTGAACTTTCTCTTCTTTGCTTATTACCGCTTTCCATCTGAGCTCTTGATATTCATTCAGCCGCTTCTCTTTCTTCCAAAACTCTCTTTAATTTTCCTGTAGGTGGCATCTATTTCCCCTTAGTGAAATATGCTTTTAAATACTGGCATTTGTCCTCTAGCTGTTCCTGCTTGGCCATTTCACACTTCTTGTCAGTCTCATTTTTTAGACGTTTGCATTCCGCTTCGCCTGATTCATTTGTCACAATTTTACATTTTCTCCTCTACTGCCTTCAGTATTTCATCTCTTAAATCTGCCCATTGGTCTGCTACTGTATTCCTTTCCTCTGTGCATGACAACCCCTTCCTAATGATTCCTCTGAAAGTCGCAACACTCTCTGGTTATTTAAACTTATCCAAGTTCCACCTCCGTAATTTCTATCTTTTTGCTGTTTCTTCAGTTTTTATCTACACTTCATAACCAGTAAATAGTGGTCAGAGTCCACATCTGCCAGTGGAAATGACTTACGCTCTTGATTTTGGTTCCACAATCTCTGTTTTAACATCATATAATCAATGTGAAACATTCCGGCGTCTACCGATCTCTACCGCGTATACAACATTTCTTCACGATTCTTAAAACAAGTGCGATAATTGAATTATGCTTTGTGCAAAATTCTACCAGGCGGATTCCTCCTTCATTCCTCTGCCCCATCCGTGTTCACCTACTATTTTTCGTTCTTTCTCCTGCTATCAAATCACCGTCCCGCATCACGATTAAATTTTCGTGTGCCTTAACTATGTGAATAATATCTTTCATCTTATCATGCATTTTTTCGACCTCTTCATCATATGAAGAACTTTCTGGCATAAAAAACTGTACTACTGTCGTGGGTGTGGGCTTCGTGTCTATTTTTGTTACGATAATGGGTTCACTGAGCTATTAATTGTAGTTTATCCTTGTTCCCACTTTGTTATTCTTTATTAAATTCACTCCTACACACCATCTATTGACTTTGTGTTTATAATGCTGTATTCACCTGACCAGAAATCTACAGTGTATGACAATCGAAGTTTCAGTACTGCAAAAAGCTATTAAGAGCATCACTGAACCGGTAAAATAAATGATTTCCGACTTAAATAGCCTACAATTAAACAAAAAACTTTGAAGTCGGCGGTTCAGCAAGTAGTAGCACAAGTGGAGGATATTTCTACCAAACACGAAAGGAGTACGCGAAAGAACTTGCCCCCCTTCTAACAGCCGTGTACCGAAAGTCTCTAGAGGAACGGAAGGTTCCAAATGATTGGAAAAGAGCACAGATAGTCCCAGTCTTCAAGAAGGGTCGTCGAGCAGATGCGCAAAACTATAGACCTATATCTCTGACGTCGATCTGTTGGAGAATTTTAGAACATGTTTTTTTCTCGAGTATCATGTCGTTTTTGGAAACCCAGAATATACTCTGTAGGAATCAACATGGATTCCGCAAACAGCGATAGTGTGAGACCCAACTCGCTTTATTTGTTCATGAGACCCAGAAAATATTAGATACAGGCTCCCAGGTGGATGCTATTTTCCTTGACTTCCGGAAGGCGTTCGATACAGTTCCGCACTGTCACCTGATAAACAAAGTAAGAGCCTACGGAATATCAGACCAGCTGTGTGGCTGGATTGAAGAGTTTTTAGCAAACAGAACACAGAATGTTGTTATCAATGGAGAGACGTCTACAGACGTTAAGTAACCTCTGCCGTGCCACAGGGGAGTGTTATGGGACCATTGCTTTTCACAATATATATAAATGACCTAGTAGATAGTGTCGGAAGTTCCATGCGGCTTTTCGCGGATGATGCTGTAATATACAGAGAAGTTGCAGCATTAGAAAATTGTAGCGAAATGCAGGAAGATCTGCAGCGGATAGGCACTTGGTGCAGGGAGTGGCAACTGACCCTTAACATAGACAAATGTAATGTATTGCGGATACATAGAAAGAAGGATACTTTATTGTATGATGATATGATAGCAGAACAAACACTGGTAGCAGTTACTTCTGTAAAATATCTGGGAGTATGCGTGCGGAACGATTTGAAGTGGAATGATCATATAAAATTAATTGTTGGTAAGGAGGGTACCAGATTGAGATTCATTGGGAGAGTCCTTAGAAAATATAGTCCATCAACAAAGGAGGTGGCTTACAAAACACTCGTTCGACCTATACTTGAGTATTGCGCATCAGTGTGGGATCCGTACCAGATCGGGTTGACGGAGGAGATAGAGAAGATCCAAAGAACAGCGGCGCGTTTCGTCACAGGGTTATTTGGTAACCGTGATAGCGTTACGGAGATGTTTAGCAAACTCAAGTAGCAGACTCTGCAAGAGAGGCGCTCTGCATCGCGGTGTAGCTTGCTCGCCAGGTTTCGAGAGAGTGTGTTTCTGGATGAGGTATCGAATATATAGCTTCTCCCTACTTATACCTCCCGAGGAGATCACGAATGCAAAATTAGAGAGATTCGAGCGCGCACAGAGGCTTTCAGACAGTCGTTCTTCCCGCGAACCATACGCGACTGGAACAGGAAAGGGAGGTAATGACACTGGCACGTAAAGTGCCCTCCGCCACACACCGTTGGGTGGCTTGCGGAGTATAAATGTAGATGTAGATGCAGATGTAGATGTAGGGTAGATGAGTTTTTAAGGCAGAAAGATGATCAGCTCACGAAAACGTACGAATTAGGGTTGAAATGGGAGAAAGGAGCAAACCACTATTGTATTACATGCAGAGCAAAGCACTTCAGTACAGGCAATGAAAAACAATTTAGGACAAATATAGAAGACACTAAAGGTTTCCTCAGTGGGAAGACAGCGTAGAACCTCAGCTTAATGCTCAGACAATATAGATATGAATGGAATATTGTTAAGGAAAAAGTAAGAAATTGAACAGTCCAAGTGGTTGGAACTTGTGATGTCTCTCACAGTCCAGTGTCTCGTGAAAACTTGTATACTGATGAAGTGAATGATAGAAATCGATTGCCACAAAACCTTACAACTAGGATTATGGGGCAGAGACCAGTGTTTATTTTCTTAGACGTAAATATACTAAAACACAGGGAGTTTCAGGTACTTACAGCTGTGATAAATAATAATAATGACACAAAATACAACAACCCTTGTAATGCACGTAACTTCTCGTCAGTGTGCTTAAAGTTTTGTTGTTATGGTTCGTCACAAGATGAAAACGTCAACCTGGTGACGCAAGCAATGACTCAGCGAAAGGCTTACAGCCAGCATGCAGGACACTGCACGCCTTATGTTTATAAGATAACCTTAGAGAGAATCCCAATCGGCTGCCGTCATCCCGTTTGTCTACATCACACTTAAGTGCCTGGCAGAGGGTTCATCCAACCACCGGCACAATAATTCTGTATTATTCCAATCCTGAACAGAACGCGGACAAAACGAACACCTATATCTATCCGTGCGAGATGATGATCGTATCTCCCTACGTAGGTCGGCGTCAAAAAAATGTTTTTGCAATCGGAGGAGAAAGTCGGTCATTTAAATTTCGTGAGAAGATTCCACTTCAACGAGAAACGCCTTTGTTTTAATGATGTCCACCCCAAATCCTGTATCATGTCGATGACACTCTCTCCCTTCATTCCCGATAGTACAAAACGTGCTGCTCTTCCTTGAACCTTCTCCCACACTGCGCAGCAGTACTTCAGAAAAGGACAGACAAGCGTTGAGTAGGCTATCCCTTTAGTAGATCTGTTGTATCTTCTATGTGTTTTGCCAATAAAACGCAGATTTTGGTTCGCCTTCCCCACAAAATTTTCTGTGTGTTCTTTTCTATTTAAGTTGTTGTAAATTTAATTCTTATGCATTTAGTTGAATTTACGGCCTATAGTTTTTACTGATTTATCGTGTAACCGAAATCTAACGGTTTCCTTTTAGCACTAATGTGGGTGACCGCAGAAATTTCATTATTTAATGTTAATTTCAAATTTTTGCACCATATAGACATTTTGCTCTAAATCATTTTGCAATTTGTTTTGATGTTCTGATGACTTTATTAGTCGATAAACGACAGTACTATCTAGACTGCTGCTCAGATTGTCTCCTAAATCGTTTATACAGATAAGGAACAGAAGAAGGTCTATAAATCAACATTGGGGAACGCCAGATATCATTTCTATACTACTCGATGACTTTCCGTCAATTACTACGAACTGTGACCTCTCGGACAGGAAATCACGAATTCAGTCACATAACGGAGACGATATTCCGTAAACACGTAATTCCAGTACAGGCTGCTTGTACGAAGCCGGTCGTGTGATGTCCTTAGGTTACTTAGGTTTAAAGAGTACTAAGTCTAGGGGACTGATGACCTCAGATGTTAAGTCCCATAGTGTTTAGAGCGATTTGAACCTGCTTGTACGGTACGGTGTCAAAAGCCTTCTGGAAATCTAGAAATACGGAATCAATTTGAAATCCCTTGTCAATAGCACTCAACACTTTGTGTCTTTCACAAGAACATTGTTTTCTAAAGCCGTTTTGACTGTGTGGGAGCAGACCATTCATTTCGAGGTAACTCATAATGTTCGGAAACAATATATGTTCCAAAATCCTGCTACAAATCGACGTTGACGATACGATGATACGGGCTTTTAATTTAGTGGATTATCTCTATTGCTTTTTTTGCAGGTTTGCCGTCTTTGGGTACGGATCTTTCGTCGAGCAAGCGGTTGTATATGATTGTTAACTAAGGAGCCATTGCATCAATATACTCTGAAAGAAACCAAATTGGTATACACTCTGGATTAGAAGACTTGGTTTTATTAAATGATTTAAGTTGCTTCACTACTCTCGTCGGTCGTCTGCTGCCATAGGCCATTAATGCCAAATTTCGCCCAACTGTCCTAACGGATACGTTCGTCGTATATCCCACATTGATTTTCGCAGTTCACGCTGTATTGCTTGCCTGGTAGCAGTGACATCTCTACGCAAACGCCGCTGCTCTCGGCCGTTATGTGAAGATCGTCAGCCACTGCGATGTCGGTGGTGAGAGGTAATGCCTGAAATCTCGTATTCTCGGCTCACCTTTGCTGTGGCCTTCTCCACCAGACATCACGGTGCCTAGAGTATCAGCAACCAAACTGTCAGCTTGCAGCCGCGGGTTGCCCGCCTCGCAGGCACACCGAAGCACTACACAACCGACAGGCAATATTGATGAACGGCCACAGCAACAACCACAACAACAACACCACCGCAAAGACACCAGCGGCCACCAGGGGCCACTACTGGCCCACATAAACATAAGGAAGAGCTCGCTGCAGATCCTGGAACTATTTTCACACGTCAAACCACGTGGTGGAAAATAGTTCCGAGGTACTCATCCATGTCGTCACCCCCACCCTTACCTACCTTGGCCTCACCAATGACTGTCACCTCACCTGGATCCCTCATCTCCGCTCCATCCGATTTAAAGCCCACAACCACCTCTGACTCCTCAAACTCCTCTCTGGCCGGACATGGGGGTGGCACCCCTCTACCATCCTCCACATCTACAAATCCTTAATCCATCCCATCCTCTGTTATGCCAGTCCCGCCTGGATATCTGCCCCCCCCCCCCCCCCAAATTCTATAAATCCCTCCAGATCCTTGGGGGTCATGCACTCCACCTCGCCTTCCGTATAAGCCTCCCGTCCACCACGTGGATCCTCTATGACCTCATTCCTTTCCGCCATCTGCTCCTGTTCCTCGAATATATCCTCATACTCTACACCTCCCGCCGCCCTGATCCCCCTCACGCCCTGGTTGCTCCTCACCTCTCCCGTCCCCACCCCCTGCCATACCTTCACTGTTGTGTCCCCCTACCCTCCATCTCTACGCCCTTCATCTCCTTTCCCAAGGTGGCTTCCATCAACTCCGCTTCCCGAATGATGCCCTCTCTCCCTCCATCTTTCCCTCCTATCAACCCTGATGCCCAACCCCCCTCCTTTCCTCTGTCCTTTCCCTGGGCTCCCTCTTCCCCCCCTTCCATCCTGTTTTCTCCCCACCAAACCTCTCCCTACCTCCCTTCTCACCCCCACCTCGAGTCCTTTTGTATTCCTCTCCTCTGCCTTCCCCACTCCCTGTCGTGTCAGCCCAGCGCCCCCCCCCCCCCACCACCTCTTAAGAGTCCTCATCCTCCATCGGCTCCTTTCCCACCTTCCCCCCTTCGCTTTTCCTCTCCTTCCCCCCCTTTTTATTTTCCCATCATCTGTTCACTTTCCAGCCACCTGCTCTCGGCTGTGGTATGTCACATTTGCCAACTTTTTAGTGCAGTGTTCCAGTGACTGTTCAGTGTTGTTTGTCTTTCTCGTGTTGTGAACAGAAACCATGCTGTCGCTAGGTGTGAATTTTATGTCTTTTGCGAACAGAAACCAGACTGTCGCCGTGTTTTTTAATTGTCTGTCTATTGCTTTACGTGTCTGCTTCGTATGTATTTTATTAGCATTATCATCCCTCTGTTCTTTGTTCTAAGTTCCACGACTTTTTTTCGCCATGTTACTCTTTAAGTCTCCGATTTTATCACCTGTTTTTATTATTTATTCTCTTCATCTTTTTAACAAAGTCTCTAGGCTGAAGAGCGGCATACTAAGCTGCTGCCAGCCCGCCCCCTTCGGGGGGGGGGGGGGGGGAATTGAAATTCAATAAAGAAAAAAAAAGCCGCATATCGGCAGTTCATCGACCGCCAGCAGACTTGGATAGCTGCCGCCCCGGCAGCCCGGTTTGGATCTGCTCGCTGATCTCTGGTTTAGGATTGGTATATCGGAGAGGTCTCTGGCGGAGACCAGTGGGAAATTATTTCAGTAGTTTTCTATCTTCTTCTTGTATGTAGTTGTGATTCTAAGACGAATCACTGTTTTGTGTTGGTGTTATACTTGGAGAATTGGTTAATTGAACAGTCCAATAAATTGTTTTCGGACTTCGATCGTTAGTTTCTTCTGCTTACGTAGACATATCAACCTTGATATGGATCTAGGAATAGTGAATTCCACAACGATTTCTGAAACGGAATGTCCCTTGCGTCCAGCGGCAGCTACCATTTCGCGTTCAACGTCTGTTAATTCCCATCGTGCGGCCATAATCCATATGGAAATCTTTTCACATGGATCGCCTGAGTATACATCAAAGCACCGCCAATGGGTTGTTCTTTTATCCTTGTGTACGCGATACTATCGCCATCAGTATGAGCATAATGCTATACCATTACTTTTATCTCCTCAGTGGACGCTATAGGCCACCCAGCTGTATTCTGTCACACTCGTAACATAGAGGGAAGACAGGGGATTACAGGTCAGTCAGCGGTTAAGTGCAAATGCAGGGAGACAAACTTCCAGTGCAGACGAGTTGATTGCATGGATCATCGTCACGTTCACAAGGCAACCACGATAGGTGCAGGTTTTGATACTCGATAGGTTCCTCGCAACAGGGAACTCATGGAACGCAGGGGTCTGATTAACACTATTTCTTAGCAGTCAGACGAATTTATACACTGAAGACTAATTCTAAACATCAGAAAAATCAAAGGGGGCTTGCACAACAGAGATCAGTGTCTTAATCCGTGGGGTGAGTACGAAGAGAAGCATCAAACACCAACAGCAGTTTCAGTACAAACTTCAAGATCAGCACTTCAAGTGCCACATTCAGATCCCTTCCCTTCTCCCCGTCGGTAGGTTTGGATGCTTCTGGACTTTAAATTAACAGGCTCCAAGTGTGGTAGCAACAGCGTTCAGCAGAGTGCTAAACATCACCGCCCCTCCTATTAAGGGTAGTAACAACAGAATTTTACGTCAGTTGGGCCCGCCCAGAGACCTTTGGTGAGTGGGGCAGCTGTTGGAGCACCCTAACCTGTGTAAACCCACTGACGTGCAGTTCTCAGGAGCAAGTGTCAGGTTTGCTGCCTCTGCCGAAACGTGCTTTTTCTTAGTCCAGGCGGCGGATGGAGTTGCCATTTAATTCTTTGAAGCGATATCTCTCCCCTGGGACAACTGACCAAACGCTACCCATTTTGTCCCCTCTCTGCATTGTGTCGCTGATTTATTGTCTTGCAGTGCCACAGCTTACTTCGAACAGCGTTAAGCTTGACAAAGTACAAATCCTTACACCGTCAATATATGGCACAATACAACATTTTAAATTCAGTTGTTGTCCGGGTTTGATGCAAAGTCTGTATCTGTAACATTTACAAGACGCAAAAAGATGTTCACATGCTGGCAGAGTGACACACAGACACTGTCTGCAATGGTTGCAAATTACTAATTTCAGACTGATCATAAATTAGTACAGAAAAATTAAAATTTACTGACTAGTCTCCCATAAATAATATGTGTTAACATTATGATTATGGAGTAAAGTTATGACCTCATATTTAACTTACAACTATTCCTAATGAATGTTTATGGTTGTCCCCCTCGGCAGCTGTGTGGTCATCGCAGCGAATGCCTACGCGAAGGGACGAGCGTTCGATTTCGAAGAGCTTTTTCCGATTGAGGACTGGGTGTTGTCTTGTCCTCACATTCGTATCGTCGTAATTGACATTCAAAAATTCGAAAAACCAATCCCCAGCATACTATAATGAAATTTTCTTGCTGTATAAACATTATGCTTCATGTGTCAAACTGTTCGAATTCTCACACACACTCACCAATACATATTCCCCTTTCCTGTAATCTGCACGATCTTCTGGTGTTCTATCCAGAGCTGTCTTAAGGTGTCTCGTGCACTGAATCCAAAAACCTATCCTAGATGGTTCTGCTGTCCGATGCTGGTTCCCTGGGTGGTCTGCAGTACTTTGAAGCCTGTCCATCGCCGACATCGAAACTATCTGCAGTAATTTCAATCAAAAACTCTTTAAAAAAGTGTTATGCAAACTCAATAATCGGTACTCTTGTTGCAAGTTATTAAAGGCATACATAACGAAAATGACACTCCTAATCGTGATAAATCGAACATACATTCCGTAAAAATAAAACTCCTGTAGTGTCAATTGTAAGCTACGTGTGCCAAAAAGACTCATCTCTATATGTATATGTTAAATAAGTTACGATGAAGACAATGTATTGTGTTGTGGTACATCATTTTAATCCTGTTATCATGTTTTAATAGTTCATTTAAAGGAACAACTGTTTAGTATTTGGTGAATAGAATTAGCCGGATTGGTCGCGGTCTGTTTAACCGCAGTTGCGGGCATCTCATTCGGATAATATTATCTGCATTTGTCACATAGAACTAGCATATTTATATTGGATGAAGTCCTATGTGCAGCGGCGAACAGAAATTGGCGCAATTGCAACCGTAAATTTCTCGGTCGTAGAATTATTTTAACCAAGCTTGTTAATTCAACAAAAGCTACTTTGTGTTCATTGTCCTGATTAATGGCGCGTGGGAAAATTATTATATTCTGAGGCAACTCTTATTAATAACTGATAGGTAATTCTCTCCCACACCGATGTAAAGCGCGTCTTATGCTATCTGAAACCGCGTTTCGTTAAAGTTAGTTGGTTATTTAGTTAGTTACATGTTCCCTAGATCGTTCTCCACGAGAGATCGTAAAGATGTGGAACGTGTCATTTTACATTCACATCGCAAATTAATTTGTATGTACGGTTACATTCAGGAAGTCTCTAAGTATTTTAGTTATTTACTTTTTAGTTTTTTAATTACAAAAAGAAAACAGATATAGAGATGTGACTTAGTAATTTCTACACACCGCCTTTTGAAATTACAGTAACAAAAATTCCTCTGTGAATAGAATGGAGTGTAAAGGAAAAACTTATGGTTTGTTTTCAAATTTTACTTTTATATCACTGGCTAAGTGAGCAAAAAATTTTGTTTCAGCATTGTACACCCTTTTTTGTGCTAAAAACAATCTAAACGAGGAGTAATGAATGTCATTTTTGTTTCTGGTAGTGAAATTATGTACATCATTGCTCCTTTAGAACTGTTCAAATGGTTCAAATGGCCCTGAGCACTATGCGACTTAACTTATGAGGTCATCAGTCGCCTAGAACTTAAAACTAATTAAACCTAACTAACCTAAGGACATCACACACATCCATGCCCGAGGCAGGATTCGAACCTGCGACCGTAGCGGTCGCTCGGTTCCAGATTGTAGCGCCTAGAACCGCACGGCCATTCCGGCCGGCTTTCGAACTGTAATGAATTATTTACTACTGACTTCATGAGGAATAAATGTAGTGTGAAGCAGTAGTCAGATGTCTCCAAGATGACTGTGGGTGTGCACCACGCATTATTGTTACAGCACGCTTTTGCAATTAAGACTTTCATTATTACAGTTGAGTTACCTCAGAAGATAATTCCAGATGACATTACTGAATGAAAATAAGCAAAATATGAGAACTTTTTGATTTGTCTCTCCCCAAGGTTAGTGCGGCTTTGGACATTATTTGATCGGGTAGACCTCCAGTAAATTTTTCTCTGTTCAGATCGCGTATAAAGAGCGTTACATGTTCCACTCCCGCACAGCACATAGGAAGAATGGACACTTTAATCTTTCGTGTGAGTTCTGATTACTCTCATTTTATCATTATGGTCATTTCTCTCAATGTAAGTAGGAGAAAAAAAAAATTTCGCATGCGTAGGAGAAATTCCGTGAAAAGATCTCGTTCCAACGATTAACGCCTTTCTTTTAACGATTGACGCCTCAACTCATGTATCATATGAGTGATACTCCGCTATTTTGCGATGATACCTAAATGTTGGGTGCTGCCCAATCGTCGCTTACAGGGTACCGAAAGGATGTTGCTTTCTCGGAATGTTATACAAGAATTCAAGCAAATAACATCAATAGTTTTTATTACAACTAAGAAAATTGACTAAACATAGGCTTTACAACAAGTATCGCAAGCAATGAGCGACATGTAGACAGTAATGTACTTCGCTTTTGACAATGTCCCAACAAGCAATGGATATAGATCACTAATAACTGTTCTGCGAGAGCCGGTCTACCACTGTGTGAATACTGTCCGAATACTGAGCGAATAATGAGCGCTCGACGCTGGCAGGAGCGGCGCGTATATTCTCCTCCTGTCGTGGTGCGATCCTAATCAACGCACCATTGGCCGACGTTTCACTAACTAGCTGTTGTTCTTTGTACTTTCTCATTGTTCTCCGCAAGTCCTATACGGTAAGGATTCCATATGGCGCAGCAGCACTACGGAAGAGGACGGGAATTCTTAGCGTATGCAGTCTCTTTAGAAGGTTGATTGCATGTTCTGAATGTTTTGCCAAAAAAGACACATATTTGGTTCACATCCCCACAACATTTTCTGTATGATGGTTCCAATCTAACTTGTTCATATTTGCAATCCCTAAATAATTAGTTGTTGTTGTTGGTGTTGTTGTGGTCTTCAGTCCTGTGACTGGTTTGATGCACTTCTCCATGCTACTCTATCCTGTGTAAGCTTCTTCATCACCCAGTACTTACTGCAACCGACATCCTTCTGAATATGCTTACTGTATTCTTCATTTGGTCTCCTTCTACGATTTTTACCCTCCACGCTGCCCTCCAATACTAAATTTGTGATCCCTTGATGCCTCAGAACATGTCCTACCAACCGGTCCCTTCTTCTTGTCAAGTTGTGCACAGACTCCTCTTCTCCCCAATTCTATTCAATACCTCCTCATTAGTTATATGATCTGCCCATCTAATCTTCAGCATTATTCTATAGCACCACGTTTCGAAAGCTACTATTCTCTTCTTTTCCAAACTATTGATCGTCCATGTTTCACTTCCATACATGGCTACACTCCATACAAATACTTTCAGAAACGACTTCCTGACACTTAAATCTGTACTCGATGTTAACAAATTTCTCTTCTTCAGAAACGCTTTCCTTGCCATTGCCAGTCTCTATTTTATATCCTCTCTACTTCGACCATCATCAGTTATTTTCCTCCCCAAATAGCAAAACTCATTTACTACTTCAAGCGTCTCATTTCCTAATCTAATTCCCGCAGCATCACTCGATTTAATTCGACTACATTCCATTATCCTCGTTTTGCTTTTGTTGATGTTCATCTTATATCCTCCTTTCAAGACACTGTCCATTCCGTTCAGCTGCTCTTCCAGGTCCTTTGCTGTCTCTGACAGAATTACAATGTCATCGGCGAACCTCAAAGTTTTTATATCTTCTCCATGGATTTTAATTCCAACTCCGAATTTTCTATTTTGTTTCCTTTACTGCTTGCTCAATATACAGATTGAATAACATTGGGGATAGGCTACAACCCTGTCTCACTCCCTTCCCAACCACTGCTTCTCTTTCATGCACCTCGACTCTTACAACTGCCATTTGGTTTCTGTACAAATTGTAAATACCCTTTCGCTTCCTGTATTTTACCCCTGCCACCTTTAGAATTTGAAAGACAGTATTCCAGTCATTATTGTCAAAAGCTTTCTCTAAGTCTACAAAGGCTAGAAACGTAGGTTTGCCTTTCCTTAATCTCTTTTCTAACATACGTCGTAGGGTCAGTATTGCCTCACGTGTTCCAACATTTCTACGGAATCCAAACTGATCTTCCCCGAGGTCGGCTTCTATCAGTTTTTCCATTCGTCTGTAAAGAATTCGTGTCAGTATTTTGCAGCCGTGGCTTATTAATTTTCACGTCTGTCAACACCTGCTTTTTTTGGGATTGGAATTATTATATTCTTCTTGAAGTCTGAGGGTATTTCGCCTGTCTCATACATCTTGCTCACCAGATGGCAGAATTTTGTTACGCCTCGTTCTCCCAAGGCTGTCAGTAGTTCTAATGGAATGTTGTCTACTCCCGGGGCCTTGTTTCGACTTAGGTCTTTCAGTGCTCTGTCAAACTCTTCACGCAGTATCATATCTCCTATTTCATCTTCATCTACATTCTCTTCCATTTCTATAACATTATCCTCAAGAACATCCCCCTTGTACAGACCTTCTGTATACTCCTTCCACCTTTCTGCTTTCCCTTCTTTGCTTAGAACAGGGTTTCCATCTGAGCTCTTGATATTCATGCAAGTGGTTCTCTTTTCTCCAAAGGTCTCTTTAATTTTTCTGTAGGCAGTATTGTGAGTCTACATCCTTACATTTGTCCTCTAGCCATCCCTGCTTAGCCATTTTGCACTTCCTGTCGATCTCATTTTTGAGACGTTTGTATTCCTTTTTGCCTGATTCATTTACTGCATTTTTCTATTTTCTCCTTCTACAATTAAATCCAATATCCCTTCTGTTACCCAAGGATTTCTATTAAGCCCTCGTCTTTTTACCTACTTGATCCTCTGCTACCTTCACTATTTCGTCTCTCAAAGCTACCCATTCTTCTTCTGCTGTATTTCTTTCCCCCATTCTTGTCAATCGTTCCCTAATGCTCTCCCTGAAACTCTCTACAACCTCTGGTTCTTTCAGTTTATCCAGGTCCCATCTCCTCAAATTCCCACCTTTTTGCAGTTTCTTCAGTTTTAATTTGCGGTTCATAACCAATAGATTGTGGTCAGGGTCCACATCTGCCCCTGGAAATGTCTTACAATTTAATAATTAGATGAATCGTTAATCTTTAAATTTGAATGATTTATCATGTAACCGAAATTGAATGGAATTTTTTAATGCGCATATGGAGGACCTCACCTTTTTACGGTTAACGACAGCATCATCTACAAGCGGTCGTCAACTGAATATACGACGAGCAAGTTTCTACAGGGCTCCAAAACTATCGAAATCGCGTGGGGAGAGTTGGGGGCCTACGGAGGATGCGAAATGGCTCCTGCAGTAGTTGAAGCAGCCATGGGAATATATGGGATCATCCATCGACTGGTATTCTTCCTGCTGGTAGTATAACTGAATACTGGGAACAACACGGAATAAGTGTCACAAGTCTGTGACCAACGAGTTACTTCCTGGATGGCACAGAATTATCTTTCTAAATTCACTTGATTTTTCGTTTCACTTCCATTGAATAATCTTCGTAATTTTCACTTAAGTTGTGACATAAGGTTATCGTTTTATTATTATGAGTCTAGGAAAGCAGTTCCAGGCCCCAATTGCAACTAATCTCGTCTTTTACATTGCGATTTATTTTTTCTGGCCATCACTGGGGCGCTAAGAGACGAATGCCGCAGCTCTTCCTATCCCTTACGACAGTTCCATTACCTGTATTCTCCTAAGGAAATGCTCGGCATTCATCAAACTTTATACCAGGATGTGACTACGAACTTCGACAATCTGTCACTAGTTCAAACTGTGAGTGAAGACGAAATCCGTGTAATAATGAAACAAATTCCTTCCAGTAGGGCCCTACATTAAGGGAATCACTGCAGACTTTTACAAACGCTCTTGGTATCTGACAGGACCGAAACTTACTCAATTCATAACGACCTACTGCGAGCAGATACGTTGCCACATAATTTCCCAGAATGCCTCACCATCTTAATTGGAAAAAAAGTTTTTCGATAAAAATACGTCGCTTTCGCCCAATAATGTGTTTCAATACTGACTTTATGCATTACACCTATATTCTGAATTCATGGCTGAAACAAATCAAATGTAGAGTGTGGGGTGATTATAAACATAATGTAGGTCCTAGACGAAGTATGACCAAGATAATGGCCACATATTGGAACGTCATAGCGAAAGCCCGGAATTTTAATTTTCCTGTTCGTTTTGGGTTCTTAGATTAAAAAATGCATATGAACAAGTGGAAAATTCCTATTTATGGATAATTATGTAGTCTCTTGCTAATAATACTACCAAAATTAATCAGTATGTCATTGCAAGAACGTAGCTACGATGAGTACGCGAAAGAGGCCCAATCGGCCACTTTATTTGCCTTAGTAACAGAGCTGTTTCTGCAACTTTTATGGAGGACTTACGGGCATAACAGTGTGTGGCTGCAGAATCTCAGTACAGGCGTACATTGACCATACCTGTGCAGTCTTAGCAGATGCATATGGTCTGTTAATGATGCGACGTATTGTAGAAATTTATGATCAGGACAGTGGAGCGTTTCTTAATAAGGGTAGTTCGTAACAAGGACAAATCCGCCATCTTACAAGTGGGGCATATAAGCCTCCCCCCCCCCCCCCAACTTCATACGCTGTGGCTTCCGAGTGTTACAGGACGCAGAGAGCTAGCGATGTGCATTCTGGCAGAGTCTCAGATTATTTATCAAACGAACTGGCAATTCAGAATGCGCCTAATGCGGTGTGCAATACGGGAACAACGACGACGGCACATGGACTGCTTACAGACAGCACACTTTACAAATACGTATGGGATACGTAAGTTACAACAGATAGCTTCCGTTTATCCTGTAGAATACCCCAAAGCAGATCTCATCAGTTGGAGCGTAAACCATATGGTCAGAAAATATTTTGGAGGTGCCCTTCGAGGTGATAACAACTCCCTTTCTTACGGACTGGTCTACCAAATCCGAGGATTTATTTTCGTGTCATGTTCGTAAAGGAGATATACGGCAACCTTCAATCGACAAAAAATGACGTCATAGGAACTTTGATGCTCCACTACAGACCCGCAGACTTGTCGCCCCAAACACATGTATAGCTCAGTCCCCCTTTCCATATTTAGGCAAACCACATTGTTTACGTGTTATATTGGTGAGAACAACTTACGCCTATCAACGACTATATTATACGGAAGAGTCTTTAAATCACCTCCTCCGTATCCACGGCAAAGCTGCAGACCTAGAACGAACTGGGCACGTGTGTGGATTAATTTACATACATCTTTTTTGCCCACTATAGTCAAGTCACAAGGGTACTATGTTGTCAATAACAAAATGGTGACACAAGAGAAGCTATTTCGAACTCGAATGACACAGGACTTGTATTGCACTAAATGTGCTCTACAAGACACCCTCGAGCACGGCCTCGTGTGCGCCGATCAAAACAAAACGTCATCAGGGGCACGTAAAAGATTGGCCCATTTTACCAGCACGGTACCATAATAGAAAATCTGTTACAACCAGTTGGCACTTCTATCCGGCTGCATAGCTGAACAGCTAACTGTACGCGGTAAGTGGCTCAGTTTGCCTGTTACGTTTCTCGACTTAAGACCCGTTTATAACGAGTATTCAAGACTACTGAAGTCAACAACACTGGATATTAAAGAAATGTTACAACAGAAATAAAAAGAATTTTTCTGCAATTTTTGGAAGCCCCTCTGTCAAGCATACTGACGTTCTTATACACAGTTATTTTTTTTCTACTCTTCATGGAGTCTTACTGTTTTCTCTCAAGAAAATTTCGCATCAAGAGTCTTTGTCCTATTTTTTCAGGAGGTTTTGTTTCTTCAGGAGGACTGGCTATTGTTTCTTTAGAATTTTCTTTCCAGTTGTCTTCCACAATAATACGTCATGATGTCTTCGTTTCCCAAGATGACGACTCTTAGCTTTCAGAGGAAATTTATTTATGTTTCGTTTCACGAAGAGGTTATTTTATTCATATGTATGAAGAAGTACGTACTATGATTTTCATGAGGAAGCTCATTTTCTACCTCAAGTTACTTAAAGAGACTATAAGACACACCAGAACAATTTCCGCGACGAGATATAGTTACGAGCTTCAAGCTTGAGTGAGGCACTTCTGTAACGAGCATAAGATGGGGCCAAAGAGGAGAGGATGAAGGCTCACCGCAAAAAAAGGAAAACTTAAAAAAAACTTTTCCATCAAAGGTCGTCTCACTACTTCAGGTACCTAGCAGTGTAAGGAGAAATTATCTTGATACCACGCTACTGATAATGCCGTTTTTCATTTCTATCTACAAAATTTTTCATTTTTCACATTACACAGTTTCATCTATCAAAAGCCATGTTTTCACACTACTGGAGTATGACATAGGACACCAAATAAACACAGATCGTTTCGAAGAGGGTAATATCTTACTAAACCATGCCGATGCAGACACTGTTGCGTTACAGATATTTTATGTTTTATTAAAATAGACATTCGACATAAATTTATTGTAGTAAGTTCCATTTCATTTGTATTGGTGTAGTGTATATTCCAGTAGCGTTTACATTAATTTATTGAAAACAGATTTAAAGATAAGAAAAAAATTTATCTACAATATATTCTCTCACATTATCTAGAACTATCTGACAATGTTACAATGTTTACAGATCCCTTGTCCTGTAGGAACCTTGCCAACAAGGTGTCAACAAATCAAGTTTGGATTGAATTTTAGATCGGAAAATAATTTTCTTGACAGTTATTCGGTAAGAACCACTACACGGAAAGACTACCAGTACGCACATAACGTGCACAAGACGATTATGTGAGCCACAGCACTTTGGACGCGAGATACAACCGCTGGAAAGTAATTTGAGGAGCAATGCGTACTCCACCATTTGCTTAACTAGTCTCACGAAACGTAACATTCGGCGAGGTGACAAGTCCGAAGAATACATGTTACCCAGAGACTTTCTACCGTATACCTGGGAGTGATGGACAAAATCGATTTTATATTGCGGAAACGTAGTGAGCCGTGTGCGGCTTGCGTTCTTGCCATTCATAACTTGGCGTCTTGTCATAACGGTAGTGGTGTCTCGTTTCCTTCTTGAGTTTCCTAGTACTGTTTGTCCGTGAGTGGCAGCAACAGTGGTTATAGATAGCCAGTGCTGTGGTACTATCTTTGGTGTGACCGCTTGTACGAGGGCTGTCCAGAAAGTAAGTTACGATTGATCGCGAAATGAAAATCACAGTGAAAATCAGAAATGTTTCATTTGTAACAGTTAGCTACACCTTTCAGCTACTTCTCTACGTAGTCGCCGTTCTGACTCAGAAATTCGTCGTAGCGTTGTACCAACTTTCCAATACTCTCATCATAGGAGGCAGCCGCCAGTGCTTTCCGCCAATTCTCTACGCTGGCCTAAAGCTCGTTGTCTGTGCCAAAATGTTGTCTTCATAGCCAGCGGTTCGTTTGAGCAGAGATGAAACTCAGTGGGAGACAATTACGGGGTGTATTGTGGGTAACCAAACATTTCCAATTGAAACGCTGCAGAAACATCTTCATTGCCCCTGCAGAATGAGGCTGAGAATTGTCTTGAAGAAGAAACCGCACGACAGTTATGTAATGTTGGTTGCATAGCTTCAGGGGAAAATTCTCACCAGGCCCTCGTACTTGGCGGGAGACACTATTTTCTATAACATCTTTACGCGCTCACTAAGAGCTCAGGAACGAAAAGAGCGACATAATTCTACCTAGAGTCATACTAGAGACACTGTCCAACACATCTTTGCAAAGCTTTATCGGATTTTCATAGTCGTTTCCATTTCGCGACCGATCGTAACTTACTTTCTGGACAGCCCTCGTATTTCCGGGTCGTCGTGTGTGTGTCAGGCAGTTCGGCTTCGGGCGCAGCAGCGAGGAGGTCCGCAGTGCTAGGGCAGACCAGGACCGCTGGCGGCGTGTAGCCAGTGTCGGATCGAGGGGCTGTAGCCGACGACTGAACCCAGGACGTTTGAAGTTGAGTGAACCTTATCCGGTAGTGAAATCTCCACTGTTTGAGATCACGCTGTTGTTTGTGTGTTGCTGCTTCTGGGGTCGGTGAGACCAAACGCAACAAGTGGAGTCTGTCAGGTTGGTGGGAGCTATTAGCCGCCTTCCACTGCTTGATATTGGTTTGAATTTGGTGTTGTTAATGGTGAAGTGCAACCAGCGGTATCTTACTGTCTAGTGGCCGCTAACGCCACAGTTACCTGCCCTGGAGGTTAGCATAATTTGCGGCAGTGTACTTTTTCTCGTCTTGCCTACGCTGTCCGGCATGGCATTTAATTTCACAGCTTCCTTGATTGGGGTACGGACAATTGTTTTCCGTGTCTACCTTGGTTATAGTGGTTCCTTCTGCCTTTTGGTATTCTAAACACTGCATTCTGGAGATGCAGTGCTACCTGTGACTTCGCCCTTGCCTGAATTATTCCATCGTTGTACTGGATATCTGGTCTTAGGTGGATTTGGTAAGAGGGTTGATGGCGTTTAAACTGTCTCTAGTTTCAGTTGCCCTCCTTAGGTGACCATTACTCTTGGCTGCCAGTCTCACCGCTTGCACAGCTGTAGCGACCTTCGTCAGATCGATCGGTGGAGCACTGTCTGTGGATCTCTCCGTCTTACTTGGTCAAGTTATCATAATTGTTTAAATTTTACCTTAATGTTTTAATGGGTGATTGCCTCCCTCACTTCAGCCGTTCATTGTTTGTAGAACATTGCTTGTGTCCTTCAGCCGACAAATAATTTTGAATTCTTTCTTAGTAAGGCCTTCAGCCGTCAGTGTAGTAAATTCTTTTAAAATGATTGTTCAGAATTAATTCCTCAAATGAAGTGTATGTGTTTACTGTAGCCAACGGTAGCTGATTACGGCCGCATCCACAACCGTTGCCTTATCCTGCCCTTCCCTGACTATCAGATCTCAGGTAGCTTAAAGCCTACTTAAAAAAAGACCAAGAAGATTGAAATGTATCTGACGTCAGCAAAGGACAGAAAGTAAACGTTTGAGGGCATAAGACAAAAACAGTAACTGCATGAGCGATGACTTCCCGAAGAGTTTCTTGGATTCTTTTTTTTATGAAATAAGCAGCTTTGGCGGCAGGTCTTTTTTATCACTGTGACTGAAAGGTGCCTAAATTGTTGCCAACAAATGTCAACTGCGATGGACACACCCCTTGGGAGGAGTTCGTAGTGCACGAGATCCTTTGTGAGCCACCAGACGTAAAATATTATGTTCACACTACCTTTTGCTGGACTATATATCTTTTTTTAGGGCTCAGCCGTTAATATATTCCTAAGACGTTAACATAAAGACATCATAACGCGTCACCAACAACAATAATATGTGGCAATACTGACTGAGCGAACTGATGACGTTCAAGTAAAAATGGAGTAATTGTCATCCTTTTGTTTTATGTTGCTTTGAATTAGGATTCAGTGCTCCTAAACAAGACTTCAGGTCCTTTCCTAGTGAATGAAAGTAGCTAAAATATTCGAAATTTATTTCATACGTCAGTTATCGATACTTAATGAATGTGAAAAATCGTTCATCCCAGAACCATCTCTCTTCAAAAAAGAAAATCCGTTTCTGACACATTTTGCACAAAAGCATTCGCCCCACACACACACAATATAAAGCTTCTAATCTCTCTCTGCTGCCTTCATCCCTCTATTAAACCCTAAGCGAAAATGTTAGTTCCTTTTTCCACTTGCGACTCTATTTTACAACACTTACACAAGTTCGGAAATTTCAAGTAAGCAAACTCCAATACGTAACTACAAGATAAATACTAGAACCTGAAATAAGAAAATGACAGTTGATAAACGCTCATAGCGCCGCACAACGGTGGTCACCTAGTCGGATGGCATGGACGTCAAACGGTGGGTGGCGTGAGAGCGGTAGCCAGTAGCAGACTGCCGCTGTGGGGTGAGGAAACTCTCGAGCGTAAACTGTTCTGATCTTGACGCAGACGCGATCTGTTTAGCGGAATTGTTTCTGGAAGTTTCTGCTATTAATGGTGGGTTAGAAAGTGAAGCGAATTGTCTTCGAACAGACAATAACTTTAGACTCACGAGCAGACAGATAACATTAGCAGACAGCCGAAGTGTTGTTCTCAAAGGCAACGGAAGGAGTGGCCGAACTCATAAGTTTGTGTCCGCATTGCCAAACCTTTACAATTAGACCGTGAGCTGATACGGTACGTAACAACTCACGAAAAAGACAACACTTTCTCCAGACACTTCTGCATCGTATAGTGTTACCAAATTGTGCATATGGCTGGACTTTTAATTCTGACTGGTGGACTGTTTTCGTCCTGTTTTAAGTAAACCACTCCAACTTAGTCTCCGCTGCGGCCGATCTGCTGCCTTGTTTCATGTCTAAGACTGTGCCTTTTGAGCACTTTGTTATATGGAAGTAAATCTTGGAGTCTGGGTCAATCGGAAAAGAAGGTAATTGTAGTGTTTGATATGTGGTACTATAGAAGGATGCTGAAAATTAGGCAGTCGCTTGAGATTCGTCACAGGATAGGCGAGGAAAAGAACATTTGAGACATAGTAACAACAAAAAAGAAATACGATGATTGAAAATGTCTAAAGACATAAGGGAGTATGCTTCAGGTTACTAGAGCAAGCTGGCGAGGAGAAAAACTGTAGAAGAAGTCGAGGTTTGAAAGAACTGCAACAAATACATGAAGACGTTGGATGCAAATGCTACTCTAAGGCGAAGAGGTCGGCACATTAGACGAAGTCGTGATGGGACGTATCAACCAGTCAGTGGACTGATGACCCAAAAAGTGTTGTATAACAATAAATTATTTTAAAAAGTGCTATGCGTATACAGCCTCATATTACTGTATTTAAAATACTTCTCAGTTTTCCTTGCACTGTTAACTTTCTCCAGAACAAAGTCAACTAATATAAGAATTATTCATATTATGCCTTTATAATTATTCCAGTTAGTATTTATGTTATGAAAAGGATAGTTGCTGCTCAGTAATTGCTATTCACCATATAGTGGAGATGATCAGTGACATACAGGTACACCAAAAAGACTGTCAAAGTGAGCTTTTGGACAAGGCCTTATCGAAAATAAACAACAACACACACACATAAACGCAAGTCACATACATACACTCCTGGAAATTGAAATAAGAACACCGTGAATTCATTGTCACAGGCAGGGGAAACTTTATTGAGACATTCCTGGGGACAGATACATCACATGATCACACTGACAGAACCACAGGCACATAGACACAGGCAACAGAGCATGCACAATGTCGGCACTAGTACAGTGTATATCCACCTTTCGCAGCAATGCAGACTGCTATTCTCCCATGGAGACGATCGTAGAGATGCTGGATGTAGTCCTGTGGAACGGCTTGCCATGCCATTTCCACCTGACGCCTCAGTTGGACCAGCGTTCGTGCTGGACGTACAGACCGCGTGAGACGACGCTTCATCCAGTCCCAAACGTGCTCAATGGGGGACAGATCCGGAGATCTTGCTGGCCAGGGTAGTTGACTTATACCTTCTAGAGCACGTTGGGTGGCACGGGATACATGCGGACGTGCATTGTCCTGTTGGAACAGCAAGTTCCCTTGCCGGTCTAGGAATGGTAGAACGATGGGTTCGATGACGGTTTGGATGTACCGTGCACTATTCAGTGCCCCTCGACGATCACCAGTGGTGTACGGCCAGTGTAGGAGATCGCTCCCCACACCATGATGCCGGGTGTTGGCCCTGTGTGCCTCGGTCGTATGCAGTCCTGATTGTGGCGCTCACCTGCACGGCGCCAAACACGCATACGACCATCATTGGCACCAAGGCAGAAGCGACTCTCATCGCTGAAGACGACACGTCTCCATTCGTCCCTCCATTCACGCCTGTCGCGACACCACTGGAGGCGGGCTGCACGATGTTGGGGCGTGAGCGGAAGACGGCCTAACGGTGTGCGGGACCGTAGCCCAGCTTCATGGAGACGGTTGCGAATGGTCCTCGCCGATACCCCAGGAGCAACAGTGTCCCTAATTTGCTGGGAAGTGGCTGTGCGGTCCCCTACGGCACTGCGTAGGATCCTACGGTCTTGGCGTGCATCCGTGCGTCTCTGCGGTCCGGTCCCAGGTCGACGGGCACGTGCACCTTCCGCCGACCACTGGCGACAACATCGATGTACTGTGGAGACCTCACGCCCCACGTGTTGAGCAATTCGGCGGTACGTCCACCCGGCCTCCCGCATGCCCACTATACGCCCTCGCTCAAAGTCCGTCAACTGCACATACGGTTCACGTCCACGCTGTCGCGGCATGCTACCAGTGTTAAAGACTGCGATGGAGCTCCGTATGCCACGGCAAACTGGCTGACACTGACGGCGGCGGTGCACAAATGCTGCGCAGCTAGCGCCATTCGACGGCCAACACCGCGGTTCCTGGTGTGTCCGCTGTGCCGTGCGTGTGATCATTGCTTGTACAGCCCTCTCGCAGTGTCCGGAGCAAGTATGGTGGGTCTGACACACCGTTGTCAATGTGTTCTTTTTTCCATTTCCAGGAGTGTATTTCCATAGTCTCTGGAAACCGAAGACACATTGTGAGCATCGGGGGGTGGGGCAACAGGATGCTGGAGAGGGGGGGGGGTGAAGGCTGGTGGGGGGAGGGGGGATAGCAATGTGGGGGTGGGTGACGTTAAAGTGTGCTTATAGGAGTGTACAGGGATGATGTGGAGAGAAGGTAGAGCAGCTAGGTGTATTAAGGAGTTAGACATAGGGTTGGCAAAGGGGGGGTTGAGTAAAAGGAGAGAAGTAAAAGGACTAGCGGTGTGTAATGCTGCAGTGGGAACAGGAAAGGAGCTAGATGGATAAGGACAATGAATAACAGAGATTGAGTCCAGGAGGGCTACGGGGATGTAGGATATATTGCAGGCAGAGTTCCCAACTGTGCAGTTCAGAAAAGCTGGTATTGGTGGGAAGGATCTAGATGGCTCAGGCTGTGAAGCAGTCATTGAAATGAAGAACACTGCATGGTGTTTGACAGTGTGCTCAGCAATGTGATTGCTCATCAGTTTCTTGGCCACAGTTTATCACTGGCCATTTTTCCTGACAGACAGCTTGTTGGTTGTCATGCCCATGAGGTACGCAGCTTTGGTTGTAGATCAAATGACTGGTGTTACAGTTTTATGGGTAGGTGATGTTTGTGGCTAGACTGGAGTAGGTGGTAGTGGGAGGGATGTATGGTACATGTCTTACATCAAGATCTATTAGAGTGATGTGAGCCATGAAGCAGGCTGGAGAATGTATTTCAGCTGCTCCAGCCCTGGGTGGTACTGAATCATGACGGGAATGTTCTTCTGCAGTTGGGCAGTTGGTCTTTGGGAGGTGGTGGGTGATTGGAAAGGTAAGGCATGGGAGAACTGTGCAATGTTGGGAGGGTAATAATGGTCTGTGAAGGCCTCAGTGAGAACAAACATATATTTCGAGAGGGACAGCTTGTCACTAGAGATACAGTAGCCATGGGTGGCTAGGCTGCATGGAAGGGACGCCTTGGAATGGAATGGGTGGCAGCTGTCGGAATGAAGATATTGCTGATGGTTGGTGAATTTGATGTGGGTAGAGGCACTGATGTAGCCATCTTCTAGGTGAATGTCAACATCAAGGAAGGTGGTTTGCTGGGTGGTGTAGGACCAGATGAAGCAAAGGGGAGAAGTTGTTGAGGTTATGAAGGAATGTGGATACGATGTCCTCACTCTCGATCCAGATCATGAAGATATCATCGGCGAATCTGAACCAGGTGAGGGGTTTGAGATTCTGGGTGCCACATGCATGCCTATAGCCATACACCAGGTTTGATTGTAGGTAATGCCTTATATACAGCTAAGACACCTGTGGCCATCACATCTATAGTGATGAGCAGTTCCTCTTGAAATACGCTGAGGGGTCTCCCAACTTTGAACAAAAACATAACTCCCATGCTTTATCTTTCCAGACACCCACCATCCCCCAAAGTGCTACTGTCCAGCCACAGAGGAATATTCCCGTCGTGACTGAGTACCACCAAGACTGGATCAACTGAATTATATTCGCTGCCAGGGTTTCAACTACCTTTTGTAGTGCCCTGAAATGAGAAATGTCCTACCCACTACCCTTCCCACCCCTCCCACAGTGGGAATCTGACGCTCAACGAACTTACACAGTATTCCAGTCCATCTCTATACAACCATGCTCCCAACTCCTTGCAATCCCTCTAAGAGACCTTGATGCAAGACCTGTCCCATACATCCTCCCACCACCACCTACTCCAGACTAGTCACAAACATCACCTATCTCATCAAAGGAAGGGCTATCTATAAAACTAGTCATGTGATCTACAAACCAAGCAAAAAGCACCGCTCTGAATTCCTTGTGGGCATGACAACAAGCTGTCTGTCCGCATAAATGGCCATTGACAAATTGTGGCCAAGAAACTGGTGGACCATCCCATTGCTGAGCACGATGCCCAACGTGACGTTCTTCATTTCAATGACTGCTTCTCACCATCATCAACTTTTCTGAACTGCACATGTGGGAACACTGCCTGCAATATATCCTACATTCCCATAACGCTCCTGGCCTCAACCTCCATTAATCATCGTCCTTACCCATCTAGCCCCCTCCCTGTTCCCATTGCAGCACTACACAGCAATCTATTCCACCACTGCACCCTCGATCGTTTTACTACTCTGCTTTTCCTCTAACCCACACACTGTCGCCTGCCCTCTGTCTAACCTTCCGACTCCACCTCGTCCATGCATGCTCCCAGAGGGCAGTACTGTACCGTCCCCAACCCCGAGCCTGCTATCTCTCTCCCCACCCACCCCAGCCTCCTCCTTACCTTCATCACACGGTTGCCTCTCCCATCTTGTGTTACTGCTCACTGTCTGGCTTCAGTTGCCAGAGTCTATGGTCATGTTTGTGGGAGTTGCATTTGCGTGAGTTTGCGTGTGTGTGTACGTTTGTGTATGACATCTGTTTTCGGAGAAGGCCTTATTTGCCGAAAGCTCACTTTGCGACGGTCCTTTTGTTATGCCTGCCTGTGACTAAGCATCCCAGCTAAATGGTGATTAGCAACTATCCTTTTCATAATATTGTTACGCTCCATCCAAGATCTTCAGTTATTTACTACTGGTATCATTATTACACAAGCATATAGCAGGTTTAAAGTTAACTTAGTATTTAAACCGATAAAAATCAAATCACTACAGGTAGTTCGGCATGACAGCACTTCTGATTTGTGTATTGTACTTTCTGAGTGAGCGCCATTTGTTTTGTGGTATGCATTAGAACATATGCTTTAGAACACGAGTTGTCACATCCCAAGTGATTCCCCAGTAGTTAATTTTTCTGACACATAGTTTTAATGAAGACAGTGAACTATGTACTGCTTCCCTACAAACCGTACCTGCTACTAGTAACAATAAGAAGAATTACAATTTCTGTTATGAACAGTAACACAGATGTATATGTTCAATGTGTTGACGAATAACACGGACTCACGAAACCGCAACGTCATGAATACACAAACGTTGGAATAGCGTTGGGTCCTGAACCTCTGCAGTTGTATGTTTCCTTTGGGGTTACTCAGTTGACAACAGTATTCGTAGTTACCCAGATATCAGGATATCTTAACGCAAAGCGAAATTTTGTAAGTTGTTGTCCATAACAGGCTTTAGAGAACGTTGTCTTACAACTTGATCTAGTAAACAAGTGATTTCCTGAAAATCGATTAACATTTATATCGCGATTGTGAAGCTTATGATAATGTGATTACTTTGAGCTGCCCTGTTTGCCATTGAACATTTTGTTTTGTACAGTAGTGCACCATACGTCTGAAATACGTTTCCGGGTTAAGAGAAAATTACTCTCCTTATAGAGTCTAGTCCAAATTAGATTAGTCTGCTAAGAACGAACGTCCAGGAACATAAGTAAGGTGAGATCAGCCATTGAAGCATGCGTGGAACATAGCGTTGATCAGAGTTCAGCCTCACTTCATTTCTGTGATATCGGTTAAAATTTCATATGCAAATGACATAAGGAAATGCTGTCTGTAGTAAACAATACGAAACAAATATTGAGCATGGACTGTGGGAAAACTGGATCAGAAGAGAATCGAAGCATTTGAGATGGGGCACTACAGGCGAATGTTGAAAATTAGGTGGAGTGATAAGGCAAGGAATGAGGAGGTTGTGCGCAGAAGCGGTGAGGAAAGGAATATGTGGAAAACACTGATTAGGGGAAGGGACAGGATGATAGGACATATGTTAAGACCAAATTTTACAACAGACAGTTTCAAGCAAGGTGTGAATCGGATATTCTTAGAAGCTACAGTACCCATTGGGCTTCCCCTCTGCAGGTGGACCAGAAACGTAAGGTTCAAATAGCTCTGAGCACTATGGGACTTAACTTCTGAGGTTATCAGTCCCCTAGAACTTAGAACTACTTAAACCTAACTAACCTAAGGACATCACACACATCCATGCCCGAGGAAGGATTCGAGCCTGTTACCGTAGCAGTCGCGCGGTTCCAGACTATAGCGTCTAGAACCGCTCGGCCACACTGGCCGGCGGGAAACGTAAGGCTTCTCTAAGAAATTACTTCAATCACGACATACCAGCAAGGAATTTTTTACTGCTAGGAAATTGAGCATTTAACAATCGGTCTAAACAGTACCAAAGAGAAACAGGACACTCTCTCTCTCTCTCTCTCTGTCTCTCTCTCCCTCCCTCTCTCTCTCTCTGTCTCTCTCTCCCTCCCTCCCTCTCTCTCTCTCTCTCTCTCTCTCTCTCTCTCTCTCTCTCTCTCTCTCTCTCTCTCTCTCTATATATATATATATATATATATATATATATATATATATATATATATATATATATGTATATATATATACTCAAGCGCCAAAGAAGTATAGGCATGTGTATTCAAATACAGAGATATGGAAACAGGCAGAATACGGTGCAGAGGTCTGCAACGCCGACAAATGTCTGGCGTATTTGTTAGATCGGTTACTGTTGCTAAAATTGCGGGTTATCGAGATTTAAGTGAATATTAAGTGGTGTTATAGTCGGCGCATGAGCGATAGGACACAGATTCTCCGAGGTAGCGATGAAGTGGAGATTTTCCCGCACGACCATCTAACGAGTGTACGGTGAATATCAGCTCTCCGGAAAAACATCATATCACCGACATCGCTGCGGCCGGAAAAAGGTCCTGCAAGAACGCGGCCAACGATGACCCAAGAGAATTATTCAACGTGAGAGAAGTGCAACCCTTCTGCACATTGATGCTGATCTTAATTCTGGGCCATCAACAACTGTCAGCGTGCGAACCATTCAACGAAACATTATCGATATCGACTTTCGGAGCAAAAGGGCCAGTTGTATACCCTTGATGATTGCACGACACAAAGCCTTACGCCTCGCCTGGACCCGTCAACACCGACATAGGACTGTTGATGACTGGAGACATGTTGCCTGGTCGGACGAGTGTCGTTTCAAAGTGTATTAAGCGGATGGACGTGTACGGGTATGGAGACAACCTCATGAATCCACTGTCCATGCATGTCAGCAGGGTAGTGTTCAAGCTCTGTAATGTGTGGGGTGTGTGTAGTTTGGGTGATTTGGAACCCCTGATACGTGTAGATACGACTCTGACAGGTGACACGTACGTAAGCATGCTGTCTGATCAGTAGCATCCATTCATGTCTATTGTGCTTTCCGACGGACATGAGCAATTCCAGCAGGATAATGCGACACCCCACACTCCAGAATTGCTACAGAGTGGCTCCAGGAACACCTTTTTCAGTTTAAACACTTCCGCTGGTCACCGGATTCTCCAGACATGGACATTATTGAGTATATCAGGGATGCCTTACAATGTGAACAAATCTCTACCCTCTTGTACACTGCAGCATTCATGGTGTCAATTCCCTCCAATAGTACTTTAGACATTGCACTCTGTCATCAGGCCACAACTGGCCCATCGGGACCATCCGACCGCCGTGTCATCCTCACTGAGGATGGGGATAGGAGGGGCGTGTGGTCAGCAGACCGTTCTCGCGGTCGTTGTGATGGTCCTTGGCCGGTGCCGCTACTAGCTGGTCGAGTAGCTCCTCAGTTTGCATCACTACTGAGTGCATCCCGAAAAATGGCAACAGCGCATGGCGACCAGGATGGTCACCCATCCAACTTCAGACATTAGTCTAGTCGTTATCAAGTCGTGCTGCGGCACTAGCACTTCCACGTGCTCGAGGGCGCCCTACGGGATATTGGGCACGTGTACCAGTTTCTTAGGCTCTTCACCCTTACAGTTACTCGACATTTTCATCTTGATTTTGTCCTAAATTTGTTACACATATATTGTTCAAAGTATTTTCCATCGCTGACCACTACTTTCTACCATCTTTCTGGTGGTGTACGAATCCCGCGCCGAAAACATTGGTCATCTTTTGAAGCGATCCACGAATCGATCCAATGTGTGAGTTCTTCATGAGATCCGAAGTGTTGGTCAGTCAGGCCATGCGCCATTGATCTAAACAGGTGATAGTCAGAGGGAGTATGTCTGGAGAATACAGCGGGTGGGGTAGTACTTCCCATTTTAACGTTTCCAAGTACGTTTTCACCTCTTTTGGAATATGGGATGGAGCACTGTCGTGCTGCAGAATCACTTTATCGTGCCTCTCGCTGTATTGCGGCTGTTTGTCTTTTAATGCTCTGCTGAAACGCATTAATTTCGTTGGATAACGAGCACCTGTGATTTTTTTTCACTTGGTTTTAACACCTCATAGTACACGACGCTGTGCTGGTCCCACCAATTGCTAGGCATGATCTTGGAGCCGTGAATTTTCGGTTTGGCCGTCGACGTGGAAGCATGTCTGGGATATACCCATGATTTTTTGCGTTTAGGGTTGTCGTAATGAACCCATTTTTCGTCCCCGGTCACAATGGGAAACAGAAATCCTTTCCATTTTTGCGTCTGAAGCAACTGTTCACAAACACAGAAACGCCGTTCAACGTCTCTTGGTTTCAGCTCACACGGGACCCATGTTCCTTCTTTCTGAATCTTGCCCATAGCCTTGAGACGTTTTGAAATCGGTTGCTGTGTCACTCCCACTAATCGTTTCAATTCATCTTGAGTTTGACGTGAGTCCACTCAGCAATGTCTCCAACTCTGCATCTTCGAAAACATTCTCTCTTCCACCACTATGCCGGTCTACGACGTTAAAATCACCGTTCTTGAAGCGTTGAAACCACTCACGACACGTTATATCCCTAATAACGTCCTTACCATACGTGAACAGGTGCTCATAGCTCTTAAAGTATGAGTTTTAGATCCAATGTTACGGAAAGCAAAGACTTTGAACATGTTTCATACTATTGTAAATGAATAAGTGCTCATACCTTTTAAAGTATGCATGTTAGAACCCATATTTGATACACATTTCTTACTTACTTCTGTCTAAAGAACCTCTCACTGTAGTTTGTGAGTTTCTTTTTTTTTTTACATCTTATATATAATCACTTCTGGGTCGTAAACTCGGCCAGAAACTGAAAACCACGTGAAAAATGCTCATCTGATCAAACGACATTCTTCCATTTCTACATAGTCAAAGTTTTACGGCTCCGGCACAATCTTTTCCTGTTAGGGACATCTAATCATTAATGAGTGGTTTTGGAATTCCAGCACACCCTACAGTTAACCCCGGAACTCCCTTCGTGTTGCACTGGTACTGATAGATTTCACGAGTGCTACATTCAGTTCTGCAATGACTTGAAGCTGTCGTCCTCTTATATTTCGTCAAATTCCTCTTCAGTTATAGTCCGTTACGACCACTCGGTACACACTTTCGTCCGCGTTGTGACTTAGCGGACGACGTTTCTCAGCTTTCCCTGTATAGAGAGTAAATCTTCGATACTGTGCAGCGTGAAACATCAAACACTTCGGCTTTCTTGGTTACAGTAGCACCCACCACATGAGCACCAAAAATTTGCCCTCATTCGAACTCACTAAGAAGTACACTACTCTATCCTGGCCACAACGTACAATTGCAAAACACTGAAGACCCCTCACAGGTTCCGTTCGCGAACAAATACAACAACGCAATCTGCTGGCTTGTCTTGACTTCTGAATTTATGAGCAAGCATGCAATTCTCGCTGTGTTTCGATGTTTTTGTCCAATCGATATTGTATTTGGTGTCACTAATTCCTACTTTTGCTGTGCTGACTTTTTTTTCAGTAAATATGCTTGAGAATAAATGTATGATCTACTAGACACATGATTTGCATTATTAAATTCAGAGTCAAATCTCAGGTTGTAGTCAGCCATAATGTTGTGGCTCGGGAGAATGGTTATGGTGGAGATTTCTTTGAACATGGTGTAACTTTGGTTTTCAGTATAAGTCTTAAACACTGATGACGTGGCACATTCTATAAAAGCAAGAGTTCATTCATATATCGAGAAATCAGATTCAGAAGAGGACTGCTATAGTCTGCTACATGAATAAACAATAGTTCTCGGCCCAATGGGATGAAATCAAAAGGCTGTACTGAATGGCTAATAGAAAGAGAGCGAAAACAAAAGGAATTTTATTCCTTGAAATAACTTTTTTTAGTGAAGTACTGTTGTTCCGTTTGTGACGTCTCTTATGGTACACTGGAACTCATATGAAAAGTCATCGAAACATTCAATACAAGCACTTGCGTATTTTTCTGCAAATAAAGATTCCACAACGTGCTAACGTATCGAGTAGGGCTCGCACAGGGATTTGCTCAATCAGAGTATTGGGCGAATCTGACTGTAGAGCGCAAAATATTACTTGCAAATACTGTTGTTTGCCAATATAGCGGCTGTTTGTCATCACTCGCAGCGCACCGAGTTAAGCCCTTTTTAATCTGAAAAAGTAATGAGAATTTCCTTTTACTGGAACGCACTTGCTTTTTAAAAGACTTACAGACGAAACATCTGCCGCACGAATGGTTTCCATCTGAGATAAATGTGAGAGAACCGAGAGTGCTGATACGGCGTTATTTCTAACTTACGTCAAGTGATCGAGCTAACCATTTTAGTTTTTCGTGACATTATGGGGAGTCCGGTATGTGAAGAAACGTTACTGGCTACAGTTAACTCAGTGATCTACGTCCTTCATATTAAAATATTTTTTAACAGAGTAAGTGAAATTTGATCCAGGTTAAATGATGACTTAACGGAAAAGTTTACATTTCTAATATGCTTTTACTAACCAGATTAATATATCATACTGAAGTCAATGGTATCTCGTAACGACAGATACGAAACTGTAAACGGCTCTATTGAGGATCCATATTTATTGGAACTTTCTGATTTGTTACCATATACTTTCCCCGAAGTTAATGTTCGCTGTATGAAACTACGGGGTCGTCGGTTGTGTTCCAAAAATGAGCAGCATAGAGACAGAAGTGATGACACTTTCTGCAGGACCTGACCATCACTTAGCTGGACAATGCTCAAGCACGTACACTGCAAGCTGTTACTGATTTGTTTGTCTGATGGGGCTGCTAAGTGCACATACTGCACTCCCCTGACTTAAGCCCTCGTGAGTTCAACTCGATTTCTAAACTGAAGAAAACACTTCATGGCGTTCGCTTCAGAACTGCTACAAATTCATCGGGCAAGAGACCGCGCCCCTCGAACAGCAAACACAACTGGCACTGCTAAGAGTATCCTACGACTTCCAGATCGCTGGCAACGGGTTATACACAATGCTCGTGACTACTTTTGAAGGTCAGTAAAACTTTGAAACACGTATCTATTTTGCACGAGCAGTAAATAAATAGTAGCCACTATTAAAGTTCCAACCCTCGTATAATAGTGGAACGAGGTTGTGGCTCCAGAATGTGATTTCCACTCTCCAGCAGAGTGTGCGTTGATATGAAAATTCCTGGCAAATTAAAACTGTGTGCCAAAACTCGAACTCAAACTCGGAAGATGTGACTGTTATAAGGATTGGATTGTTTTGGGGGGAGAGACCCAACAGCGAGGTCATCGGTCTCATTGAATGAGGGAATGACGGGGAAGGAAGTCGGCCGTGCCCTTTCGAAGGAACCATCCCGGCATTTGCCTGGAGCGATTTAGGGAAATCACGGAAAACCTAAATCAGGATGGCCGGCGCAGGATACAACCGTCGTCCTCCCGAATGAGTCCAGTGTGCTAACCACTGCGCCAAAAGAAAATGGTTCAAATGGCTCTGAGCACTATGGGACTCAATATCTGAGGTCATAAGGCCCCTAGAACTTAGAACTACTTAAACCTAACTAATATAAGGACATCACACACATCCATACCCGAGGCACCACTGCGCCACCTCGCTCGGTTGTTATAAGGAACTGATGGGTAACTAGAAGTATTTAATGACTCACATAGATCTTCAGTTTGTAACAGGGAGCTAAACATAATTTCCTGGTACGCGCCAGAGCTCCGAGTGTGGATCGGACTATTATTTTCTTCCAGAATCCGTCACAGTAGCGATAATAGTAATTTCTTTGTGGTGACTAGTTTCGAACCGTGACGTCCATTTTCAAACCATGGCCTACAAGAGATTTTGTGGTGTTAACTAAGGGAAAAATTATATGTACTTCCATTACTGTACGTATACAGTAAGGTGAGAAAAGTAAGGGGATACCTCCTTTACGTGGTGTACCGCAGCAACACGTCGTGGCATGGGCTGAGTGAGCCATTGTTGGAAGTCCCCTGGAGAAATAATGAGCTGTCTCTGTAGCCGTCCATAATTGTGTTGCCGATGCAAGATTTTGTGCACAAACTGACTTCTCGATTATGTCCCACAAATGATCGATGGGATTCATGTCGAGTGGTCCGGGTGGCCGAATTATTCGCTCGAACTGCCCAGAATGTTCTTCAAACCAGTAGCGAACAAGTGTGTTCAGTGACACGGCACATTTGAAAAACTAGACTCCGCCCGTACAGGCCATGAAGGCCCAACGGTACTGACCTGCCTCCGTGTCATCTTCAACCTAGGGCCTTCGCTCGGTGTGGATATGGAGGGGCATGTGGTCAGCAACCGCTGTCCCGCAATGTGTCAGTTTACGAGATCCGAGCCGCAACTTCTCAGTCAAGTAGCTCCTCAGTTTGCCTCACAAGGGCTGAATGCAGCCTACTTGCCAACAGCGTTTGGCAGATCAGATGGTCACCCATCCAAGTGCTAGCCCAGCCCGACAGCGCTTACCTTCGATGATCTGATCTTTCGCATTGTCGTCCATGAAAATTACATCGTTGTGTGGAACATGAAGTCCATGAATGGGTGCATGCGGCCTCCAGGTAGTCAAACGTAACCATTTCCAGTCAGTGATCGGTTAAGTTGGGATAGATGACCCAGTCCATTACACAGCCCACACAATTAAGGAGTTACCACCAGCTTACCAGCTCCTTATTGGAAACTTGAGTCCATGACTTCGTGGAGTCTGCTCCAGACTCGAACACTACCGTCAGCTACTATTAACTGAAATCGGGACTCATCTGATCAGGTCATTGTTTTTTAATCGTGTAGGGTCTAACCGGTACGCTCAGGTAACCAGGAGAGGTATTGTAAACGATTTCATGCTGTCAGCAAATGCACTGGCGTCGGTCGTCTGCTGCCATAACCAACTGACTCCAGATTTCACAGCACTGTCCTTTGCAGCGTTGCAGCCTTTCAGCGTTTCAGGATCCCGTATTGCGTTGAAATCATAGTAGATTTTCGTTATGGGATCGTACATTCCTACCATCTACAATATAAAGTACGTTGCTGGTGTCTGTTCTTGACATTTTGCTGCAGGTGACCTACCTAACGGCTTACAGGGGCCACAAATAGTTCATTTTCAATATTGCGCGTAATTATTGACAGAATTTAAAAATTTAACTTTCTGTCGTAATCTACTCATTACGACTAAGTTTAACACGATAATATAGGTATTACAGCTGGAAACTAAGCATTTGTCTTGAAGCTGATGGCGCACAAATATTCCCGTTTTGTTCATCCATTACTCGAAAATGGTAACACTTAGAGACTTCCAACAAACTTTACATATAACTTCAGACCTTTACGAAACCAGTTTCTTTCTGACAACTTCTGCAAAATGATGGAAGGAAAAGAGTTTATCGCTTACTACATTTTCGCTGTCCGTGAGGCATCTGCCACGACGTTTTAATTTTTTACTTCTTTACTATTAATGCTATTTGCAACAACTTTGCAGACAGTATCAAGATATATCACGGAATGCACCTGCAAAAATATATCCCTGTACGGCACTTAGGTCAGGGGGATATGACGTGATAGACACGTATACGTGTGACAAACAAGCTTGTGCTTACATTGGCGCGCTGTGAAATTTCAACAGTAGGCAGGCATGACGTTTAACATATGACGTCTTTACTACTAATGCCATTTGCAACAAATTTTGCATATTGTACCTACATACCGGTACATCACTGAATGCACCCGCAACATAATATCTCTCTACAGCATATAGTTCAGGAGATATGACCTCAGAAATAATGAGATGCTCAAAAACGAACTTCTGCATTAAATGGAGCGCAGATTATCTATCTATAATCATCCAGTACATGACAAAAGCACTGAGCGACTACCAACAAACTTACGCATAATTTCAATCCTTTTCTAAACTTATTTTCACTTACATGCTTATCGTAAGGAATAACAAAAGTAGAGTGCTATTATGATTGTTGCAGTGCATTGGGAATAATTCATGCCCGTCCTCGCTCGGGGCTTTATACTGCTACCACATAAAAAGAGGGGTGTACGATTATTTCATGTTAACTTCGTCACGTTTTAATTCCATTGGTTTTTAATTTTTTCTTAGGAAACAATTTATAAAAAGTAAATATAAGTACATAAAATTATGTAAAAATTATTTCGTTATTTGGTTACCTTAGAAGAAACTTAAAATTGGAATGCATAATCATCATCATTCATCACCTTATTTCTCCTCTGGGAGCGTCAGGAACACAAGAAAGGGGAGAGAATGGCCGCAAATATAACTGCATTTTCCTCACGCTACTACGCATATTTTTGATAGGAACAAAACTTTTGCGTGAGCTGCTGCTCCTCACACACTGGCTAGCAAGAAAACAACCATTCACTGTCGAAGTAACGAGCTTATACCTATTTTTCTCTTTTATAAGATTCATATTACTAAAAACCCTTTCGCAGTCAACATTTGCATATGGAAGGCGTAAACATGAGAGGGCAAACTCTGGAAGGACTGGGGATTTACTCTCGCCAAATGAAGTTTTTATGTTGAGTATGTTCTCCCCAAAAGCGTTCACTTCTGAAGAGTACTTAATATTTTCGCCTATTTTTACGATAGGATGTTTCCTCCAGTCATCACCAATTTTTTGGTGATGCATACCATCTAGAGAGATTCTTCTTGACAATTTTGACGTAATAGATACAAGAGAGGGAATTCTTTTTCTAAATTTCTTGGAAAGAGCTCTTTTAGGCATCAAAACTGCAAGCAATGGCGAGAAATCAGCATCAAAGCTATATCTGTTTTTCAATTCTGAACGTCCTGTCTGCATAAAATCCGCACATCCCTGGTAAAAGTCTTTCACGGCATACCGTTTATTATATATTTCTGGTTTCTGAACTGTCTTCAGAACTTCAACCCTAAGTACATTTGGCTGTCGGGAAGAAACTTTGACCGATTTTGGGAGTAAATGTCAATGAATTTATTGGTTACGGCATATTGACGGTCCGTGTAGCAAAGCAACATTTGCTTCTACCCTTCTAACATCTTTTGATGGAAGTCAGTAATAATAACTTTACTGCTCTGGAAATACTTATTTAAATCTGAGAATTTCGGTAAAATATAGGCCAAAATATATAACATACTTTTTAAAAAAATGTCATTGAGGGTCGTTGAATTTCTTCTGCCGCAGCCAGCCTCTCCTCTAGGTGTTCAGAATGAAAATAAAGACGCGAAGTATTCAACTGTTTTAAAATACTCACTACAACAGCCCGCAAAGGCAGCCATCTTGTCTGTGATGGATGCAACGATTTATGGATTTTGGTATCTAAAAACCTTTGAAATTTATGTATTGTACCTGTCTCTTAGCACTAGCTTAGCTTATGAGTGTTCCCCTCTGGGTCTTCACAACATCTGGGAAGACATTTACATGCTTCACTGGCACATATGTAAATCTAATAACATATACGTTTGAGAATAATTAGTCCAAAACATTTTTCAGTTAACGCAGTAGCAACAGAGTTTCTTGACCCCATTGTAGAATTATAACCACCAGAATAAAATCCTGTAATATTGTTTTCAGAAACGCTGTATTCAGAAAATGAAAGCTTTAGAATAGAATAAAGATTTTTGCTTGATGTACCTTCATTTGGCTTGTCATATTCATCCTATTTAAAAATTTCACAAACGTTCCAAAACTTACTTTCAATTTTATTTGAGTTTTTACCAAAACATCTAATCACGACATACGACATATTAACAGATACTACGTCTGTTGAATCGTCAGTAAAAACACTGAATTCTGTGTCTCAGTTTTGTCGCAATTTCTTTCTTATAGCTCTCCCTTATCACGTTGTTTACCGTATGGGAACTTTTAGTGCGACGCAAAGCTATAGCGTCGGTGATTTTAGAATAACACAGCAACTCTTAACAGCGCCCTCCAAGTGATCAACAACATTGAAAGGAAGATTTTGTTCTGTCACGAATCCTACCAATTTAATTGCAGCAATGTGAGCCTGATTATTTAAAGACGCATCAGTTGTAGCTGATTTCACAAATGTACTCAAAATTGTTTGGCTTTTAGATGACACCATATTTTCTTTTTTGAGTTGATTTTCACATTTAGAAAGAATTTTTAACACATCCCAGTTCAGACACAGAAGTTATGTTACGTATTTTACTTATAGCCCTTTCATCGTTCATTTTATCAGTGCACACCTAACCTTTAAATTCAGTAATAGTTTCCCAGACTTTACAATATTTTTATTTTCGCCTCTTACATTTAAACACGCCCGCTGTAGATAATTTGGAAGAAATAGGACCACTTTCAATGTCTTCTTTTCCCACTGACACAATTTTGCACTACTTAACACATTATAAATCACTCACTGTTCTCACCTAAGCCAGTAATTTAATTGTAATCCTTTTCACTTTTGCATGATATGACGCAGGATGCAAAGCAGTCAATACGTTGATTTCCCAAGGGATTCTTCTCGGGGAATAACTTAACCTGACTAACGCAGCTGCAGCGTAATGAAACTGGGGAATCCCACGGCTGGACAGACCGACAAATAGGCTACTCAAAATCGTATTTGCTAAATAAATTGTAAAAAAATACGTAAACCATAAAAATTAATCTTGAATTCATCTTACAATAGACGGGCGATCCTAAGGATGGATCGTATGTTCGTGCACCGTCTTAAATTATGGTATATGTACCATCCCGATCGTACGGTTGATAACGCTGGTCCTAGAGGATACGTTCGTCGTACGACCGACACTGATTTTTGCGATAACTTCACGAAGTGTTACTAGTCTATTAGCGTCACTGTCGGTCGTTAAGTGAAGGCCATCGGTCACTGAATGCCCATGGTCAGTGGTAATGCCTCAAATGTGGTATTCTCCGCACACGCTTCATATTATGGACTTGAGAATATTGAATTCCATAACGATTTACGAAATGAAATGTCCCCTGCGTCTAGCCCCGACTACCACTCCGCGTTCAAAGTCCGTTAATTCCCGTCGTGCGGCCGTAATCACGTCGGAAACATTTTCACATGAATCACTTGAGTACAAGTGACCACTCCACCAACGCACTGCCCTTTTGTATCTTGCGAACAGGATACAACTGCCATCTGTATATGTGCGTATCGCTATCCCCTGAATTTAGTCACCTCAGTGAAAGCTCAACGTTACATGAAACACTACAAAATGTTTCCATCTGTGCAGTACATTTTTCTACATATCTTAGACGTAAACGTATTCATACAATTCCCATCAATGTACATGTGAGTACCCAAATATTCATTATTCCTCACTTGTAATCATTACATAAATATAAAATGATACCTTTTGACAGCAGTTAGTTATGCAGTAGCGCATAACTCATAGCAGACTTCTTAGGGCGGTTGCTATTACAGGACACAGAATTTACATGTCATTAATACGGTCATTTTAATGGCATAAATAATGTGTGTTTTTTGATTAATGTTCTTGATCACGATTCCATACAATCTATTGTATCTCAATCCAGTGCTAAACTGGGAACAATTTTTATACACAATCTGATATTAGTTCCTATGCTTTTCCTTCTCCTTTCCGTGTTATGTCAATCATTCGCCAATGCCTTACCACTTTTGCTGTTTGTTTCTTCCTCCTCGAGATCATTTCCGTATTATGTACACCCTTCAGAAACACACACACCTCTCACATTATCGTATCACCACTGTCCCATTACTCAGCCAACTTACGAGTACTCATCCTTTACACAGATCGTCAAAGCCCATACCCATCAAAATAGAGTTCATAATTAGGTTTTTAAAAATTTATACCTAAATTTAAAAATAATCCTTCTTTTTCACTTATCTGAAATAGAAATGTAATTTCTATAAATGTAATGTCTCGAGTGACAGTGTCAGTTTCTGCTTTATATTATTGTAATTGTGACGATTCAGTTCCGCCACGCTTCGGGTCACATTGAATACCCTGCCAATGGCTGCCGCGCGCCCTTCGCTCATTGCCCGAGCAGTGTCGTCGGCAAAAGAAAGAGCATTCTGCTGATGGCGCAGCTTTGATAGACGGCTTGAGCTGTGCGGGCGCAGTTTGCTATGTGCCTTGGGTCGGTGACAAGTGGGACCCATCAACGCATTCTCAGTCTCCATATGATTTCCAGCTGTGGTTAGAGGTTGTGGGCTTCAGGTGTATTGGATTCTTGCCTCACGGGAAACATGTTATTTACCAGTGTTCACTGATCTGCAGACATCTGCATCTACATGGATGCTCTGCAAATCACATTTAAGCGCCTGGTAGAAAGTTCATCGAACCATCTTCACAATTGTCTATTATTTCAATCTTGTATAGCGCACGGGAAGAATGAACACCTATATCTTTCCGTACGACCTCTGATTTCCCTTATTTTATTGCGGTGATTGTTCCTTCCTATGTAGGACGGTGTCAACAAAATATTTTCGCATTCGGAGGAGAAGGTTGCTGATTGGAATTTCGTGAGAAGATTCCGTCGCAACGAACAACGCCTTTCTTTTAATGACGTCCAGTCCAAATCCTGCATCATTTCTGTGACACTCTCTCCCATATTTCACGATAATACAAAACGTACTGCCTTTCTTTGAACTTTTTCGATGTACTCCGTCAGTAATATGTGGTAAGTATCCCACACTGCACACCAGTATTCTAAAAGAGGACGGACAAGCGTAGTGTAGGCCGTCTCCTTAGTAGGTCCGCTACATTTTCTAAGTGTCCTGCCAATAAAACGCAGTCTTTGGTTGGCCTTCCCCACAATTTTCTATGTTTTCCTTCCAGTGTAAGTTGTTCGTAATTGTAATACCTAGGTATTTAATTGAATTTACGGCTTTTAGATTAGACGGATTTCTCGTGTAATCGAAGTTTAACGAGTTCCTTTATGCACTCATGTGGATGACCTCACACTTTTTCTTATTTAGGGTCAACTGAAACTTTTCGCACCATCCAGATATCTTTTCTAAATCGTTTTGCAATTTGTTTTGATCTTCTGATGACTTTAGTAGTCGATAAACGACAGCGTCATCTGCAAACAACCGAAGGCGGCTGTTCAGATTGTCTCCCAAATCGTTTATATAGATAAGGAACAACAAAGGGCCTATAACACTACTTTCCGGAACGCCAGAAATAATTTCAGTTTTACTCGATGACTTTCCGTCAGTTACTACGAACTGTGACCTCTCTAACAGGAAATAACAAATCCAGTCACATAACTGAGACGATTTTCCACAAGCATGCAATTTCCCTATAGGCCGCGTGAGTGGTACAGTGTCCAAAGCCTTCCAGAAATCCAGAAATACGGAATGGATCCGAAATCCCTTGTCAACAGCACTCAACACTTCATGTGAATAAAGATCTAGTTAACTTCGGTTTCGATATGTGAAAAAGTAATTTTATGATAAAAGTGCCTATTCATTGCCTATGCATAGTGGAGGACCTCTGTTAGTTTGCGTGTCCTACTGAATGGCAGTTTCTGTTTATACTTTCGAGAAGGACGGTAATGATTGATTACGTAGTTCTTGGCTCTTGCGTTGTTATCAGTGTATTTGGTGAGCCCTCTTACATACTCCTTTTGTTAAAACCCCACTTTATTTCCTTATGTTGCACTTTTAAAATTTTGTAACACATCTGCAGATATCAAGTCGCATTCAGTAAGTACAACGGCACAGATATCTGAAAGCGTGGGTGACATCACCGGGAGAACAGCTGCGGAGCTCGGTTCAAACGTATGCGAGCTGAAAAGAATACAGTGGCTCCGAGTACTCACCTTCAGTCACTATCAGGCAGCTCAGTTACTCCTTCAAGTACCCCCTTATCTTCAGGGTCAGTATCAACGGTAATCACTTCGGCTATCGTTATCTATGCCTGCTAAAGATATTATTATTTTATCTACACTGAAGCGCCAAAGAAACTGGTATAGGCATACGTATTCAAATACAGAAAAATGTAAACAGGCAAAATATTGCAACGCCTATGTAAGACAACAAGTGTCTGACGCAGTTGTTAGATCGGTTACTGCTGCTACAATCGTAGCTTATCCAGATTGAAGTCAATTTGAACGTCGTATTATAGTCGGCGAACGAGGGATGGGACACTGCATCTGCGAGGTAGTGATGAAGTGGTGATTTTTCCATGCGAAAATTTCAAGAGTGTACCGTGAATATCACGCATCCGGTAAAACATCAAATCTCCGACATAGCTGCAGCTGGAAAAAGATCTTTGCAAGAACGGGAGCAATAACAATTGAAGAGAATCGTTAAACGTGACGGAAGTGTAACCCTTCCGCAAATTGCTGCAGATTTCAACGCTGGGCCATCAGCAAGCGTCAGCGTGGGAACTATTCAACAAAACATCATCGCTATGGGCTTTTGGAGCCGAAGGCCCACTAGTGTACTCTTGATGACTGCAAGGGTTTACGCATCGCGTGGGCCCGTCAACACCGACATTGGACTGTTGATGACTGGAAACATTCTGCCTGGTCGGACGAGACTCGTTTCAAATTGTATCGAGTGGATGGTCATAGATGGGTATGGGGCAACCTTATTAATCAAAAGACCCTGCATGACAACAGGGGATTGTTGAAGCTGGTGGACGCTCTTAATGTTGTTGAGCGTGTGCAGTTGAAGGTGACACGACACATACGTAAGCATCCAGTCTGATCACCTGCATCCATTCATGTCCATTGTGCATTTCGAAAGATAACAGCAGGATAATGTGACACCCAACACGCCCAGAATTGCTAGAGAGTGGCTCCAGGAATACTCTTCAGTAGTTAGATTTAGTATGTTCTGGCTCACTAGCTCAAGTTTATGAAAATAAAAATATCACTCGTTAACACTCACGATATTTGTTATTTTCACAAAATTGACCTAGTTATCCAGAACATACAAAATCTAACTACTGTCCCTTTTACCTAATAATGATATAATATAATACAGGGTGATTCAAAAAGAATACCACAACTTTAAAAATGTGTATTTAATGAAAGAAACATAATATAACATTCTGTTATACATCATTACAAAGAGTATTTAAAAAGGTTTTTTTTCACTCAAAAACAAGTTCAGAGATGTTCAATATGGCCCCCTCCAGACACTCGAGCAATATCAACCCAATACTCCAACTCGTTCCACTCTCTCTGTAGCATATCAGGCGTAACAGTTTGGATAGCTGCTGTTATTTCTCGTTTCAAATCATCAATGGTGGCTGGGAGAGGTGGCTGAAACACCATATCCTTAACATACCCCCATAAGAAAAAATCGCAGGGGGTAAGATCAGGGCTTCTTGGAGGCCAGTGATGAACTGCACTGTCACGGGCTGCCTGGCGGCCGATCCATCGCCTCGGGTAGTTGACGTTCAGGTAGTTACGGACAGATAAGTGCCAATGTGGTGGCGCTCCATCCTGCTGAAATATGAATTGTTGTGCTTCTTGTTCGAGCTGAGGGAACAGCCAATTCTCTAACATCTCCAGATAGTGTAGTCCAGTTACAGTAGCATCTTCGAAGAAAAAGGGACCAAAAACTTTATTGGCTGAAATGGCACAGAAAACGTTCACCTTAGGCGAGTCACGTTCATACTGAGTTGTTTCCCGCGGATTCTCAGTGCCCCATATACAGACATTGTGACAGTTGACTTTCCCGTTAGTGTGGAAAGTTGCTTCATCACTAAACACAATCTTTGAAATGAAAGATTCATCTGTTTCCATTTGAGCAAGGATAAAATCACAGAAATCGATTCTTTTAATCTTATCAGCTGCAGACAGTGCTTGAACCAATTTCAGACGATAAGGTTTCATAACTAACCTTTTTCGTAGGACTCTCCATACAGTTGATTGTGGAATTTGCAGCTCTCTGTTAGCTCTGCGAGTCGATTTTCCTGGGCTGCAAACAAATGCTTGCTGGATGCGTGCTACATTTTCATCATTCGTTCTCGGTCGTCCAGAACTTTTCCCTTTGCACAAACACCAATTCTCTGTAAACTGTTTATACCAATGTTTAATACACCACCTATCAGGAGGTTTAACACCATACTTCGTTCGAAATGCACGCTGAACAACTGTCGTCGATTCACTTCTGCTGTACTCAATAACACAAATAACTTACTGTTGAGTGGTCGCCATCTTAGCATCAACTGACGCTGACGCCTAGTCAACAGTGCCTCAAGCGAACAAATGTACAAGTAAATGGAACTTTATAGCTCCCTTAATTCGCCGACAGGTAGTGCTTAGCTCTGCTTTTTGTCGTTGCAGAGTTTTAAATTCCTAAGTTGTGGTATTCTTTTTGAATCACCCTGTATAATAATATAATAATAACTATAATAAAAATCATTTATTTTACATACATTTCCCATAGGTGAATGTAATGTAATTAAATAGGTCAGAGAATTAAGTATTGTTTTTTTAAAATTATATTAAAGAATAAGTATATAAACTTATTTATTTTCTGCTCTAGCAGCCATAAGATTATTATGAGTTGTTGTTTGTAAATGTTTTCTGAGATAACAACTATTTACAGTTCAACCTAATTGACAAGAAACTTTAATTTTACTATGTTCTTTACAACATTCTTTACACATGTATTTATATCTGCCTCTTTATTATTTATCTTTATGAAATTCTTCAATACTTTCTTTAATCATCCATTCACTACACTGTCTTAATTGTGACTTGGCACAACCTAAAGTCTGCTTTAGCTGTTGCTTAGTGTTGTCCACTTAAATAAAATAAAATTAATGAGAATTCACATCGTGAATTCTATATCATGAAATATATTATTTCCAATTTTAAGTTTCTTCATTCCTTTATATTTCAGTTTCATTTGTCCTTTTTTAATTATTTCAGGTTCCCAAGGATCAATTAATTTGTAATATATATCTGGTAAAATAACTTTAAAATCATTATTAAGTTCCATACATATTTTTTCCCCATATGTAGTATTTAAATATTCACAGTCAGTAACATTATATATAACATTAATCTCTAGTTCTGTCATTTTTTTAATCTCTTTTGAGACACTAACATCATTAACCTACTTGATTATAGTCTCCATTTATATAGAATAAATTTTATCAGATTTATAAATAATAATTTTTTATTAGATTTTCTATAATGAGTAATGACCATATGGTAATGTATCTATTCCATTTTCTAAAACATATCTTTTATTATCATGAGGACTTAGTGCTTTTTTGTTTACTTGAATTGTACATATTTCATGTTTTTCACTTTTAATTAAATTAAAATTTCTATATTGTTCTATAGCGTTAAACAAACAATGTTTATAATATTCTAAACTTATTTTGTTTTTAATGACACATTTCTTAATTCCTTTAGATTTCTTTTCTATTTCATCACCACCAACTTTATATGCATACATCTTTGCTCTTAAACCACAAAATTCTTCCATTACTTTCCATTACATTCATCTTTCATTTTACCAACAACTTTCTTGTTTACTTGTGGAATATTATATATAATATCTGTTAGATAATCACTTGTATCAAAATAATCACTCATTGATTTCATATCTTCATAGAAATCTTCAGTTTTAATATTGTAAATATAACTATCTGTATCTTGATAACATAATTCAATATTTTCTACATATTTAGGTATCATAATTCAATAGTGTAAATTGTACAATAGTTCTTTAGATAGATCAAGTATACAGAATCCAACATAAATAAGTTTATTAAATATTATTTTAGATTTTCACTAAATATAGCTCTATTTTTAAAGTTTGGATTAGCTACAAATTTATCACATTCTTTCCTATTCGAAACTAATTTTATATCTTGTCTGCTTCTTATATTTTCAATTGCTTTACCAAATACAGAATTATTCATTAATTTATAGGAATCTTTTTCAAAGTTATTTGTAGCTCTAGTTCTTAACTGTGTGTTTAGATCTATGCACTTCTTTAACCAATTAGATTCTTTAAATTATAAAACTTCATGTATTTTTGAAAGTTTCATTCCTAAAGATAAATATTGTTTAAGATTTCTGTAATGTACTACATAATTATGTTTTTTATCCAAAGTAGTTATTAATTTACTTTCATTTGTACCTAGAACAATTTTTGATTCAGGAGCTAGCAGTAAATCTAAATGTAAATCATGTAATTCTTTTGGATATTCTAGATCTACTTCAAATATGTATCAATCTTGACTATTATTTGACATTTCACTTACTTTTGTAGAATTAAAATTATTCAGTTAATCTTATTTAAATCAGCCATATGTGAAATATTGGTTCATAGCATAACCATATAAATTATTTGGATCTAGATACATCATATAATAATTTAATATTTCTTTATTATTATAATCTTTTAAATATTTATTATTTGCTGTTACATATCTTTTACAACATTGTGAAATTCCACCTCTTACTCCTTTTTCAACCTTTAGAAACATATAATAGTTTTATAATAATTCATGTTTTTGATTAGTAATTTTTAACATTACATCTCAAGATAAACCTGGTGCTGTAAAATACCAAGATGGATCATATGTATTGATACATGTTTTTCAAAAATTTTCAGAAACATCACTTAACAATAATACATCAGTTTTAAGATATAAATCATGATATTCAGCAAGATTTTTAATATAGAACTTTTCGCAAACTAATTTTGCATGTTCATAATCTTCATCACTTATGTCACAATCATTAAATTCACTATAAAATTTATCTTTGGTTGGTAATTGTGTTTCTTCAAATTTTTTCCAAGAATCCATGTTATCATATGGATAAACACCTTTTCTAATTACTAAGTTATATAATTCAGAAGAAACATAGTTTTTAACATTTTTAATTGAGTTTTCTATAAATTTGATGAAAGCTTATAGAGTGAAGAAGCAATAAATCTAAATGTATCAACAAATCTCATTTTGAAAGTTTTTGTATGTTTACTAAAAGTAATATATTTATTTTCATTATTCGGTATTAATTCTATTTCTTTATTATTATAACGAAGTTCCTTTACAAAGAGATGCGAATTATAACCAGGTAAATTATATAAATAAATAGGTACAAAATCAGGATGATATAGTTTTAAATTACAATTAGTACATAATGGAGCAATATATTTTCCTGTTAAATGATCATGATGATGTACATTTTTATTCTTTTTTGTATATGGGCATTTACATAGTGTACAAATTGTAGATTTATGAAACTCCTTGTTTTATACATTCTATAAATTTTTATGGTAATTTGGTCCTATATAAAGAACAGGATCTTTATAATTTCCATTTATATATTTAATATAATAACAAAATCTACTTGGTTCATGTTTTTGATATTTCATTGTATATGGTGTTTTGGGATTTGGTTCACAATTAGCCATCTTTAAAAGTAAATTTTCAAAATCAGTGTTACACTTTAAGTGTAAATTGATAATTTTTAAAATTTTCAGATTGTCCTTCACCTGGCATTTCAACTGTTAATGGTTTATTAGTTAAACAATTTTTTGTGTGTTTATCTAATTTTTCTTTACTATTAAAATGTAGTAAACATAAATCACAAATAGATTTTCCTTCAGTATGTTTAGTCATTTGATTTGATACAAGTCTTGATAAATTTTTTTATATAACAATAATGTGAATTATTATCATTCTTGAAATAAAGTACATTTACATGTTTATCTTTCTTAGATTTTGTTACTTTTAATGGAAACACTTGATAATTTTCATCTTCATTATCAAATGAATAAACATTAATATATACATTAATTATTTTTCTATTTTTGGAATATGATCAACTAGTACAGGAAATTCAATAATATCAAGTTTTTTGTCAAGATCAAGACCAACATCTTTATATTTTGTAATTCTATCAGCATTTTTATCTACAGGAGACAAAGCTGCTTTAATAGACTGTAAAAAACATTTTTCTTCATTAGTTTCTGTAAAATATGTCTTACCATATTCGAATCTTTTATTAAAATCTTTTATTGTTATAATCGTGTTGGTTGTCCAAATTCTTGAACCTTTTCGTTAATTTAATCTGTATGTAGTTTATATTCACAATATAAATTGAAATTCATCTTTACACCATGATGTACTTTCAAATAGTCTTTAACAATCGTAAAAATTTTTGTTTTTACTGCATTTAAGAAATAATAAGGATCAAGTACATCTAAATTATTTTCTAAATTTATAGTTTGTAATCTGTCTGCAAACGCTTTTTCAAACAAGTAATCTTTAATCTCTTGTTTCTGAAAAATATTTGTAGAAAGTGGAAATATTCCTTTTAATGGTTTACCTTCTTTAGTTAGGAAAACACCATAAATATCATAAAATGGTAACATTTTCCAAGGATTTTTCACTAAGTTCAACTTTATTAGTTTAATCATATTTGTTTAATTAACACACACTTTTACAGTGACAGCTGTCGCAGTCATAGAACTGCGTTCAGGTATATAATTATTAACAGTAGTTTTATATTTTTTACTTACTTCAATTACATAATCATTATCATTTTCACTTCAGACATATTATGTTTAACAATAGTTGTATTGTTTTCACTTACTACATGTGTATAATTTCTAACAATATTAGGATGATTAACATTAATAATTGATTGATAGATAATAATAAATGTAATTAAATCCACTTAATGTAAATTTGAATATCTGTATAAATTATATATTCTACAAAATTCACGAAGTCTTGCAAGAGTAAATTGTTGTAGTTTGGTTGCAATTTGTTTTAGTTTAGCAGCAAGGTTACATTCTATTTAGCTCTTCTACTACGTACAAAATAATTTATTAAATTAAAAAAATTACTTTTTTCAAGAAAATGATAATTATTTAATACACAGACAAGGATTATTATTTAATAAATAATTAGTCAAAATGAGAATTAATTTAACAATAAATTACTTTTTTAATAATTATTTTAAATATAAATTATTATTTAGTTTTTGAAAATTAATTTTTTTAACAATTAGTTTATTAATTAGGTTAACAATAAATTAGGGTGCTTTTATATTTGTTTTGTTTTGATTTGTCAAAATTATTTTTATTAAATGAATGTGATAATTATTTAATAGATGGTCAGATAATTATCATAAAGGATTATTATTTAAAGTTAAAGCTCTCTGACTGTTATTATAATCTAAAGTACATTTCTTACACTAATTATTGTGTTTATCTTTATATGAGGATTTATATAAAAACAATATAAATCTTGAATTTCTTGACAAATTTTACATTTCTTTGTTTCTTCACTTATAACTTCTTCATTATTCATTGTAGATTCATTTTCTATTTTTCTATGGTATTCACTTGGATTTCGTCACACATGTTCCTTCAAATAATATTTAGCAACACTTTTTCCACATACATGAGGAATTCGATTTTTATTGTAATTTTCTATATGAAATTTATTTAAACATGGCCTACATATAGTTCTGTAACCATCTTTTGTATACTTTTGTATAGTGAAATTATCAATTGATTTCTCAGTATTACAATATTTATAAAATTTAGTTTTTGGGGAACAAGCTTTGTTGAAATAGAACGTGCCCCATTTATGTAGAAAAATATTTATTACAATTGTAAAAAAGTATTTTAAATATTTTAAATTATTCATATAAATTATTTTAAAACTTATCGTCACCTATAATTATCATCGTAATCATCATCAGATACATAGTCCTGATTTCTAAATTGTCGATTTCTACCAAATAAAGTATCAAAAGGGCTTGTAGTTATTGGTAAAGAATCAAGTGCAGCTAATATATCTTTTAATGTTGGTACTTTAATTTTAATAATACTTCTACAAAGTGGATAATTTTCCTTTTCCTTTAACGATTCATCGATGCATTCTTTATGAAAAATATACATACAGCTTGTTTTGAGAAATTTATTATTATTTTCAACATTTAAACAAATAGGACAATCAATATCTTTTTACCAAACCCAATTAGTACATAAGTTTCTTTTAGTTTAGTTCGCCTTTCATTTCAGTTCTCCAATTATAAGAAATAATTTTTATTAGATTTATAAAAAAGGTTAAATATTCTAATTTAGTTTAATCATAAATACAAACTACAAATTTCACACAATGTTTATTTTTTGCAAAACCAACAAAAAATATTTCTCTTAAATGGTTATCGATTGTTGATCTGTCTAACAGGAAGCTTACATACAACAATAAACAAAGTTCTCATGATTATTGATTAATTAAATTATCCATGGTTTGCAGCAAAATCTGTTGCTGAGATTTTAAAACACAAAAACACAAATGATTCAATAATTAGACATGATGACAAAGATGATAAGAAAGCATTCAGTGAATTAAAAAACTTTTCAGATACAAACAAACACATACAAAATCGTACATCGTTCATTAATAAAAAAGGCATTACTTAATTAGTTCAAAAACTTAGAATAATTACTTCAAAAAGTGAAAGAGAAAAGCTTGTGAAGGAGTCTGATTTGAAATTAAATTTAGTTTCTCAAACAAAAGAACAAGAATTAATCACCATTATCATCAATTTTTCAAGAATGTAAAATTCGAAACAAAATTCTCTATTGGAAAATACATAATTGATTTATATTCACAGAATACAGAATTGCATTTGAATGTGACGAAAATGGTGATAATGATCGAAGTATAACAGAAGAAATAAAAAGACAGGAATTCATAGAAGAACAATGGAAGTGTAAATTTATTCTATTTACTCCTGATGGAGAAAATTTTTATATTTATGATTTCATTAATACAATACATAACAATATTTTAAAAAGAGTGAAGATGAATAAATCATACTTGAAAAAAATAAATGTTAAGTATTAGAGTATATAGATACTGATGATGCAATTAGGAAACATGTCGATATTGATGATAAAGTAAAATATGAAAATTTATCTGCACCTTGCAAGTACCAGGGTTTAAAGATTATGAAAAGTCTTCCTTAGTTATGATTATATACATTATATTCTCTTATTCTTTCATCTAAAAAAGAAGAAGCTAAACAATTTAAAAGATGGATTACAAATGTTTTGCCATCAATTAGAAAACATGGCGAATATAAGATTAGAAAAGAGACGATTGATGCTTATAAATATCAAATAGAATCTTTACATTAAATACATAAATTGGATAAAAAAAACCGAAAATTGTAGAGAAACCGTTAATATGCCTTCAGAAATAATAGGTAAAGGAAATGATGAAATAAATAATTTATTACCACATGTAGTTCCTAAATCACTTAAAGAAAACTTAAGACCAACATTCATTCTTTTAAAATTATTTGATGATGAATTTGAATATCTCTATTGTGTCATTAGAACACAACAAAAACATTTACAGAAACAACTATAGAAAATCTAAGATAGGTATCCAAATTGTGAAGAAATGTTAACATAGAATTATAATCCTAATTCAATAAATCTGTATCAAAGAATGAATGAAAATTAAAGGATTGACTGTCATATGAACTATTTCAATATTCTGGATAACTATACACAAGAACAACTGATTAATCATATAATTAATCTTAATCAACCTGAACTATTATAATAGTACTTTGTCTTTATTTACCCAATTATTGTGTGAATTATCAAAACCTAACCATTTAACATAAACTTTATCTCCTTTCTTTCAAAAAACTTTTTCTACTAAGTATACATCTGGATATTTTGTTTTCTGTAGTTCTTGCTCTTCAATATTTCCTTTTATATCTTTTAATTTATTTGTAACTGGATTAGAATGAATAAGATCCTCAATTTCAAATACTTCTGTTGACCAATTAGCTGTATATCATTTTTCCAAAAGACTTGTAAATTCACTAATTCTCACTTATCACCCCTTTTTAAATTTAGCTTCAGCTTCATTAGAGGTAATATTAGTTACTATGAATTTTTTTTCATTTACTTCTATTGGTTTCATTCTTATTGTAGAACGTTTTTATTATTATATTCATCAATTAGAGCTTTAACTAGATCGATCCAGTTACAATTTCCTTGTGAAGCAAATTTCTTCCACATTTTTTCTTTAAGTGTTCTGTTCAATCGTTCAACAACAGATGCTTTTAATACTGAAAATGTTGAGTAATGATTAATGTTATATTTCTCCATTAGTTCTTTAAATGCTTTGTTATAGAAGTCTTTACCATTATCTGTTTGTAAATTATTCGGCTTTCTATCTAGAAATTTTTTTTTTGCAAGGCATCAACTATATTTTTAGCTACTTTATCTTTAACAGGAACAGCCCAAGCATATTTTGAAAAGCATCAGTAACAGTCAATAAATATTTATATACTTGTTAATTTTAAAAATTCCTTTTAAATTACCTTAATCCATTTCAACTAAAACAGGTTGCCATAAATCATAAATAACAAAAGAAACAACATTTCTTCTTTTAAAATTCTTTTTCATTGGTTTATGTATTTCATTAATTATAGTTTTACGAACATTGTTATTATTTAAACCTTCACCATCGAATGCTTCAGGTGTCTTAGAACTTTGTTCATCCAGAATCTTTTTTTAACAAATTTGCTCTTTTTAGATTTACATACTGTACAAAGACATTCAATTCTTTGTCTTTCATTTCTAGTTGTTACTCTATGTGGATTGTGTGTATCAGTAAACTTTTTACACTTTAAACAATAACAATAATGACCACATATTGCTTCATCAAAATTTATATTCTTTCTGTACTGTAATATAGTTCATTTTTTCCTAAATAGTTAACGAATCGTTTCGGTATATTACCACCAAATGAATCAAAAACGAAATTTTTATGTTTATTTTTATAATAACAAATCCAATGTGTACCAGGATTATCAGATGTATCTAAATTTACTATACCACATTCAGTTTTAAATGGTTTATTTACTAATTCATAAATCTTATATACACCACAAAAGTGTTTAATTATTAATTGTGTAGTAAGTTCTTGTATATGATAATTAATCAATGTATTATGATATTTAATAATTACTTTTTCGGAATTTTTTTGTTTTCTTTATTTCAGTTCCAGCTTTCTTTTTCATTTCTAAGGTATGTCTTTTTTGTTCTTCTAATTCTATATCAGCTCTCATTTTGTTTATAACTGCATTTGCAATTGCTGCAGATCCACCATCTAGAGAACCCATTGTTGGTAAATATAGGTATGCAGCTAATAATAATGGTAAAAATCCGACTTCATTTTGTGTTAATCCTTTACCATCTTTCTTTTTTGTTAGATATTAAATAATTTTTGAACAACAGGAATAGTTAATACGACAAGCAAATTTCTACCAACTTTTGACTTTGGTTTTGTTTTGCCACTAGGTAGCAAAGTATAATCAACTGTAAAGTTATTCATTTATATAGTTAAAAAATTTAATAAAGATTTCTTATATAGTTTAAAAATTTATAATCCCCAACCATTTTCATGAACATTAATTCCCATACCTAATTTTCGATTTCCATACATTATTCTTCTAACTGTTGTTGCTGCAACTGTTTCACCAAATGAAGCATCATTTGCATACATTCTTTCTTTTGCTCCTTTTTGAAGATCTTTATCAGCTATATGTCTTTTTTCTAAATCTTTATTATCTCTGTAAGCTATATCATGTTTTGTACAAGCTTCAACTACTGGATTTATGCCTTTATCACCTTTTGCTAATCTTTCTTCTAATTTTGTATGTGGACCACAGTAATTAAAATCAGGAAGATGCATTTCAAATGGCAATATGTTAATTTAAGTATTTACTTATCCTTTTCCGAAATGTATGTGGAAGTTTCTTTAAAAATCTAATTAAATATGGAATTCCTTTTAGATTATCAATTATGAAATCACCAAATTTATTTGTTAACATTTGTGCAATACCAACTTTTTCATTATGATAATTCTTATTTCCAGGTAGCTCTTCACCATGAATAACTGCTAATCTATCAATTAATTGTGTGACATCATTCATCCAAACATATTCAATTGATTTTTATATATCTATATATATTTTAAATAAACTCTTACCTTTTCGTTCTGGTGAACTAAAATCTGAAGAATCTATAGTTTGTCTTCTTAATTTTGGAAAATAATCATCAACAATTTTTTTTATTAAGTATTTATAATTGTTACCTTTACTTGATCTTATTTTCTTTGGATTATTATCAGAATATAATGTTCCAGAATTATATAATATATCTGCATAATTTGATAAATCACCTGATTTAAACTTGTCATTGATATCATCTATTGTTTTTCAGTTAAAAGTCTCATTGTTCCGTCTGTACTTTGTTATGTTTTTCACCAATTTTTAATTTATCTCCACTGAATTCAACATATGTAAACAATGCAACAGGTTTTAAACCAAAAACTTTATCTTCACTATGATTAATGTACTTTAATATTCTTTCACTAACATTTATCTTTTAAGTTACATTTAAATTTTTATTTTCGTTTTGATGACTACTTGATTGTTTTCTTCTTGTTATTTATTTATTACATCTTGAAATTCTGATTCACTTAATGTATAATCATATTTTCCAGGAATATCATCAGACCAATCTTTTAATGGTTTAATTGGTGATTAGTTTCCAAAATCTTCTATATGATGATGATATGGAATCATTTGTTTTTCAACTCCTCTATTTTCTTCAATTGCTTCCAGAACATTATCTCCTAATCCTTGCATTCCTTGTTTAACTTGGTCAATTGCGTCGACAACAGGTTGGTCTTCTTTTTTATATTCCTCATATTCTGTTCTTGGTTGCTTTTTCCAAAGCTTAAATTGTTCGTTTAATTCTTCAGCTTTCTTTTTATTTTGTTTAGCTTGATTAAGAACTTTTTCATCATACTTTGCAAACATTATTAAGGAAGAAAAAATATTAGCTCTGTTTAATGTTTATGTTTCACAATTATGTTAATGTTTATGTTATGTTCGTGTTTATGTTAAAGTTTATGATTACATTTAATGTTTATGTTGTTAAGAAACATTGTATTTTATTTCTAAATTTACCTTCATTTGGTTTTCTAGACATAACTGCTGCGGAAAATCCAAACTCATCATTCCAACATTTACAACACATTTCTTCAAAATTATCGTTCATTAAATCTCCACCAACAAACTCGTGATAAATATGATTTAAATTTGAATCATCTTGTTAAATATATTTTAAAAAATGTATTACCTCTAAGTAACTGTTTTGGCGTTTTTTAATGAGTTTGAGCTAAATAAAAACAATCCATTTCTTTGTGTCTGCCTTTAGTAAAATATTCTCTTACAATATCTTGATTTTCTAGAATCAAGTCATCAGATACAACAACGGAAATTTCTTCACATTCATCTAATCGAATAATTTCCTCATTATTTTCAATAAAACTACAAATTTGTTTATTAACTTTATCTTGAATTTTTTACATTTTTTTATAAATTCTTGATATTGGCTGATCTAAACTTTTTGAATAAATATATAAATGTTTATTTTTATACCAGTTCAATCATCCTGGAGCAAAAATATAATTTTCAATCATTAATGTTGTTGTTCCACAACCACTTGATCCAATTATCGCACATCTAACAGAATTTGGTTAAAGTGTACCATGTTTCTTTCTTAACTTATTTTCTGGAATTCTTACTTTAGGTTCACAATCTGTTTCATTCATTTATTTAATAAAAATTTTTTAATGCTATATGAGTAGATTATTTTAATTAAGTGGTAAATCATCAGTTGTGAAAAAAAGATTAACTGTTCCAATACGAGACAGTTTTATTAATGTATCATTAGTTGTTTTTTTTCAATTTCTTTTACACCAAAGTTACATCGAAAAATAATAAACTTTATTGTGATGGTGAAACAATAGAAATTCCTGTAGGTCAATATAGTCTGAAAAATTTAGGTAAATTTATTCATTCGAAAAAACACAATATACATACTAAAGCAGATAAAATTTTAAACAGAATTGTTATTGAAAGTTATGTAAAATTGTATATGGATATGGAAGATAGTTTTGGAAGTTTACTTGGTTTTAGTAATCAAGTTGATTTACGTAATGAAAAATCTGTAGCTAAAGATGTTGAAGAATAGTTCTTTTGAAATAATAAATATTAATTTTAATCTCACTGATGGAATGTATGTAAAACATAATGATCATTTTCATAAGGAATCTAATATTATTGCTTCATTTTAACATAATGCAGTATTTGGTGGACCAATAATCTATGAGCCAAACTATCCTGCAAATATTCCTATTTGTGATACAATTCAAGATTTAGAAATTACTATAACTGATGAAAATGATAATTTAATTGACTTTAATGGTGCTACTGTAACAGTTGTTTCAGAAATATCTTAGTCACAGACTGAAGTCGGCTTTGCTGACATTAATAAATTTTTTCCTTAATAAATAAGTAACTGCTAAAACAATGTTAGACTGCATCATGAATAAATTTGAAAGTTATCAATTCTATTTATTGCCTGTGGATGAGAAAACTAAAAGTAATTTAAATGTTCCTAAAAAAGATTCAGAAATTGAAATAAATATTGGTGATGGTTCGCTTCATTCAAATCATGCACAATTATACATGGATTTTAGTATTATTGGAAATGATGGCACAGTTTACCCAACTTATGATGGAAAATTAAACAAAAAATTAATTGATAATTATGTAGCAAAACTGTTTGATTTTACAATGATAAGGAAACGAAATATTTTCTCTAGAATTGAACATCCTTTTATTTCTTCATCTGTTTTACTTCATCTAACTTCATCTGTTACCAACAAAATAAGTTAAGAAGCACATATAATTAGTACAGGAAAAATAAATAGGAAAAGAAATGAAGTACTTTGTCCATTATCATTACTTGGATAATTTTTTAAAGGTTATTAAGAAATTATGTGGGAAGGAGATTTAACTGTATTTTTTACACATAGTTGATCTTCTGGAGACACAATTTTATGTTAGTCTGATAAAAATGGTGCTGGAATTGAAATAAAAGATACACTTCATAAAGAGGGAAAAATAGTTATAGAATCTATGGAAATTTGTGTACCAGTTGTTAAATATGAACCAAATTATGAACTTGAACAGCGTTAAATTATTCTTAAAAATCCGAAAATTCCAATTTCTTTTTATGAACTTCAAACACAAGAAGTTGCTGGTTTATCTGGTAAAAACAGTTTTGAAATAGATATTACAAATTACTACTACTCTACAGAATTTGATATTCCATACTTCGTATTTGTTACATTTCAAACAAATTGTAAAAATAATACATTAGTTGATTTGTCATTATTTGATCATGTTAAACTACAGAATATTTATTTAAAAAATGGTAGAAATGAAGTTTTTACTCAAGAAATGTGGAATATTAATCCGCCAAATACTTTTCTGAAAGCATATGATGCGTTTTTTGATTTTAAAAGAATTACTTAACTAACATCTGATATTGATATTAGTCCATTCAGTTTTATTAATAATTATCCAATTTATGTAATTAATATGTCACTGCCAGTTGGCCCAGTTGAAGGAAGGTATTGTTGAGTTCAGTGCTTGTGCTGACATGTGACTCATTGCTCTACAGTACTAGCATCAAACACATCAGTACACAGCATCAACAGGTTAGTGTTCATCACAAACGTGGTTTTGCAGTCAGTGCAATGTTTACAAATGCGCAATTTGCAGATGCCCATTTGATGTATGTATTAGCACGGGGCAATAGCTGTGGTGTGGTAAGTTTGTATTGATACAGATTTCCAGAACAACGGTGTCCCCACAGGAAGACATTCGAAGCAATTGATCGGCGTCTTAGGGAGCATGAAACATTCCAGCCTATGACTCGTGACTGGGAAGACCTAGAACGATGAGGACACCTGCAATGGATGAGGCAATTCTTTGTGCAGTTGACGATAACCCTAATGTTTGTGTCAGAGAAGTTGTTGCTGTACAAGGTAACGTTGACCATGTCATTGTATGGAGAGTGCTACGGGAGAACCAGTTGTTTCCGTACCATGTACAGCGTGTGGAGGCACTATCAGCAGCCGATTGGCTCCCACGGGTGCACGTCTGTGAATGGTTCATCCAACATTGTGTCAATCCTCATTTCAGTGCAAATGTTCTCTTTACGGATGAGGCTTCATTCCAACGTGATCAAATTTAAATTTTCACAGTCAACATGTGTGGGCTGACGAGAATCCGCACGCAATAGTGCAATCACGTCAGCAACACAGATTTTCTGTGAACGTTTGGGCAGACATTGCTGGTAATGTCTTGATTGGTCCCCATGTTCTTCCACCTACGCTCAATGGAGCATGTTATCATGATTTCATACAGGATATTCTACCTGTGCTGCTAGAACATGTGCCTTTACAAGTATGACACAACATGTGGTTCATGCACAATGGAGCTCCTGCACATTTCAGTCGAAGTGTTCGTACACTTTTCAACAACAGATTCGGTGACCAATGGATTGGTAGAGGCAGACCAATTCCATGACCTCCACGCTCTCCTGACCTCAACCCTCTTGACTTTCATTTATGGGGGCATTTGAAAGCTCCTGTCTACGCAACCCCGGTACCAAATGTAGAGACTCTTTGTGCTCGTATTGTGGACGGCTGTGATACAGTATGCCATTCACCAGGGCTGCATCAGCACATCAAGGATTCCATGCGACAGATGGTGGATGCATGTATCCTTGCTAATGGAGGTCATTTTGAACATTTCCTGTAACAAAGTGTTTGAAGTTATGCTGGTACGTTCTGTTGCTGTGTGTTTCCATTCCATGATTAATGTGATTTGAAGAGAAGTAATAAAATGAGCTCTAACATGAAAAGTAAGTGTTTCTGGACACATGTCCACATAATGTATTTTCTATCTTTGTGTGTGAGGAATGTTTCCTGAAAGTTTGGCTGTACCCTATATACAGGAATGAGAAACTTAAAAAATTTATAAAAGTGTTATCTTCTTCGTTATATACATTTCTGAAACATTTTAAGAAAGATAGAAAAAATAAAAACTGAAAATTTTAGTATCTTACTTATTAAATGATTTCCGATTTTTTTATTATATTTTTTCTAGATAGCTCTTTTTATGTAGATTATGTTAGCACTTTGAATTTTTAAAATCTGTTAGTATTTGACTGAGAAATGGTCACTTAATGTAAAGTTAAAAAGTGCTGAGTCATGAAAGTCAACTTTTTTGTTTATTAAGTTATTTTGATGAAATTCGGTATATGGCCTACTGTGAGTATTGGACGAATGTATCTGAAGAAAAAAATTCAGTTGTTGCATTTAAAAAAAAATGGTTTTATATGTTTCAAACTATCCACTTGTTGCATTTTATATATTTCGAGCTGTACTTTGAGACCTGTAGAGACATCTGTGAAAAGTAGTTTGTACTAACTAGATTCCAACTTCTGTCAACTGATGACACTGGTGTATGTTCAATTCAAAAATAACTTGGGAACATACTTCACTTTAGATGTAATTTTCTCTATTTTTTGTTTCTAATTTTGTTGTTCAAATCACATTAATCAATTGTTCAGGCTTGTCCTCCAATTTTAAAATTGAATAATGTTAAGAAAATAATGAATTTGAGCCTTAAATAAATTGATGAAGAAGTTGATCTTTAGATGATACTTTGTTAGTAGAACTCCAGCTATATATACTTTCTTCAAGCTTCATTACTTTAGCCAAACTTCACACAATCGTTGACCAATGAGAATGCGCATATCAAAGGTCATTATAACGTATTTGTGTGGATAGTGCTAGCCACTTGGCTAAAATATCCAACACACTAGTCTATGTACTTGAAAACAGACCGAATAAAAAAAGCAGTTCTCTTAATTCAGAACTTAGTCTTTGTGTAGCACTGTGGACATAGGGTCAGAGAAGTCCGAAACACAGAAAACGTGTAGAACATTGTGTTGGATGTTTTGCAATTATCAGATAGTGAAAAAAATTTATGTTCTTTAAATGAACAACACTAAGCGACAGCTAAAGCAGACTTTAGGCTGTGCCAAGTCACAATTAAGACAGTGTAGTGAATGTATGATTGAAAAAAGTATTGAAGAATTTCATAAAGATAAATATCGAACAGGCTGATATAAATATGTATGTAAAGATTGTTGCAAAGAACATAGTAAAATTAAAGTTACTTGTAAATGTGGTAAAACTGTAAATAAGTGTTATCTCAAAAAACATTTACAAACAACAACTCATAATAATCTTATGGCTGCTAAAGCAGAAAATAAATAATTTTATATACTTATTCTTTAATATAATTTAAAAAACAATACTTAATTCTCTAATATATTTAATTACCTACATTCACCTGTTAGAAATGTATGTAAAATAAATGATTTTTTATTACAGTTATTATTATATTATATTGTGTTATTATTAGGTAAAAGGGATGGTAGTTAGATTTTGTATGTTCTGGATAACTAGGTCAATTTTGTGAAAATAACAAATATCGTGAGTGATAACGAACGATATTTTTATTTTCATAAAATTGAGCTAGTGAGCCAGAACATACAAAACATAACTACTCTCTTCTGAATTTAAACACTTCTGTTGGCCAACAAACTCCTCATGTATGAACATTATTGAGCATGTCTGGGTTGCCTTGCAACGTGCTGTTCAGAAGAGATCTCCACCCTTTCGTACTCTTACGAATTTATGGACAGCACTGCAGGATTCATGCTGTCAATTCCATCCAGCTCTACTTCAGACATTTATCGAGTCCTTCACAAGTCGTGTTGCGGCATTTCTGCGTGCTCATGGTATCCCTACACGATTTTAGGCAGGTGTGCCAGCTTCTTTGGCTCTTTAGTGTATTTCACAGTCGTTAGAGATTTCTTGTTGCATGTTTTCTTGCCCAGTATTTTTAACATATTCGCGCAACGGAATCCAGTATTCTTTAGTCACATTATTAAATTTCTCCTCACACTAATATTTTACGAATGTGCATTGCAGAGAACTTCCTTTGAAAGTGTCCCTATGTTTTACAATAGATCAAATATTCTATGTTGGATTTCGTTCTGCGTGCTATGTGGGATACCCTAAAGCAAGTTGACCAGCAGCTTATAGAGTATTATTGACAGAATACTTGATAATCCTTGGGTTGATTCTTTCAAATAAGCTTATATAGAATAGTTTTCAGGTTATCATTGGAGAATAGGATACGTTCCTTTGTTAGCCACTTTCTTTAGTGAAGTTTAACGTTGGAGGTTTGATTATTTTAACGTTGTGTACGTAACATTGTCGAGTGCTATTGCAGAGTTAGGTTTTAAACTTGAAACCACCTTTTCTGTCTGGCACTTTTTGTAATTTTGTTGGTTTATGTGCTTGTGGTAATTTCCCATTGCTTGCTTTGACTTCCACAAGACAAGTGCTTTTGGAATAAACTCATTTTCACCGCCTACATGAGCTATTATTAGACGTTGTCCCAGTGATACAGGTTTGAGGAGACCTCGAGTTGCATCATGACTGTGTAATTTCGCACTCATGTGTGATAATAATATGAAAGTTTCGTCGCCGTAAAAATTCATTGTTTTCCTTTCAACGTTTTTAATAGCTTCAAACACGCAATTATTTTCTCTTGGACGTTGCATCTCTATAATAATATGAGCCGTCATTTTCCTTTTTCTTTTTTCGAGTGGTAAAGTAATTTCTTTAATAACCGCCTTAAGCTAGTGTTCCTACATTGAAGCTCTATAGTTTCTTTCAACTGTTGTTTAATTCCTTCTACTGTAGGCACTCGTTTTTCGGTCAGATACGAGGTTGCAAACAATTGTCTTAGGTACGGCCTCATCAAACCTATCGATATCTATAGTCTGGAGTTACAAGATTCCTTCCTCCGCCTCCGCCTCCGCCTCCTCCAAATTCCGATAGCCAGCCTTCCCTTTTAATTTCCTGGATAGTGTGCTACTCGAAAAGCTTGTGGGCACTTATGCTCCCAGTTGAATTTGCTGCACCGGATTGTTCCTTCCATAACTGGATTCATCTTCCATAAACATTAAAACGTTATGTACAATTTCCCCGAGACTGACTATTCAGTTTTCTGCCTTTCAGTTTTGAAGTACTAATAGGAGAGATAATTTCAATCTTAAGTCGCTGCGCGCTAGTAACAGGAACACGGAAAAACTCACAATGGACACATGTGACAAATTGAAGGCAGCCAAATGTATAAGTGCTGAACATTACCACCTCTCTGCTCACGTGCAGTGGCCACCCGGCATTCACACTGTAAAGACTGCAGAACCTTCAGCTACAGGGAATGGTGTGTAATGGAGGACGCACAGGGTCGAGCGTAATATTTCAGTTCCCACGCTGAGCCAGGGGTCCATATAGCATTGCCAGTGGGATGTGGTGTGAGGCACTGTGGTTAGACGTGGGAACGCCCGGCAAGTCAACAACGACGTACTACGTAGGAAAACCACTGTTGCTATCATGAAGATGGTATCTGTTCTTTCGGACGTGTCGGAAAGAACAGATACCATCTTCATTAGTTAAGGCTAACCAGTCATTCACTTTCTTCTATGCTGGACGGACACGCATTGCCCGAACTCTCACGGGACTCGGTAAGATTGTCTTCCGCAAGTAATGAGTGTAATGGGCAGGGAACTACGAATGTAGTGTGTGGACATTAAGTTGGGAATGAGGGTCTCACGGGGAGCGTGCAAGGGTTAAATCCCTGCAGTCGCACTACCCTCTGTGCCCTCGGTGGCTCAGATGGATAGAGCGTCTGTCATGTAAGCGGGAGATTTCGGGTTCGCGTCCCGGTCGGGGCACACATTTTCAACTGTCCTCTTTGATGTATTTCAACGCCTGACGACAGCTTAGGGTATTCAATTATCATTTCATACAGTTACTATCACGCGAAGAAACTAATCTTGCTTAATAAGTATTTGCCAACAGAAGTAACTTTCCAGTACAGATATTAAGAGAAACCTGCAGGTCATTAATACATTCTTAGAAAAATAAGTTCAGGAAGCGATCATCTTAATAAATAAATGAATCACGTTGAAGCTAACGAAAATGTACGAACGGGTACAAAATATCACGAGTGTAAGTACGGGGTACAGGCTACGCGCCATATTCGTCAGTAAGCTGCCTTCCGATCTAGTTCTGTTGTAAGACCATGCTCTCGGGAAATTGTTGGTTTCAGTTAATCATTATTAACTGTTTCGATATTATCAGTTTATGGCGTTTAGTAAATAAATTCATTATAATGGCACCCCTGTTAAACGCTATTCAGAATACTATAGTTTCCCGCTTCATCACTTAGAATGACAGGGAGTAAAATTGCAAAATATTGAGGACGGCATGGCACTGCTAATGCTTCTGAGAGGGACATAAACTTCGAGAGCTTCTCGGCAAAACAGGTAGAAGGAATCGTTCACGACGGCCGGAGTGGCCGAGCGGTACTAGGCGCTACAGTCAGGATCCGCGCGACCGCTACGGTCGCAGGTTCGAATCCTGCCCCGGGCATGGATGTGTGTGATGTCCTTAGGTTAGTTAGGTTTAAGTAGTTCTAAGTTCTAGGGGACTGATGACCACAGCAGTTAAGTCCCATAGTGCTCAGAGCCATTTGAACCATTTTGAACGGAGTGTCTTAATCTCCGCAAAACACCTATGGAATAACACGGCCAGTCGTGCTGTACGCATCACATATCATTCTCTGCGGACTCACTGGCTACGCTGGGACGTTTCTAGAGGTTTAGTGCAAGTGCGAGGTCCTTGAAAGCCCCATACAAATTGAAGTGTTCTATCAAGAACTGAAGTTGGTTTCGCGTAACTGTCAACCTGAATCTCAAACTGCTTGTGAGAGCTCTGGATATTGATGTTGTTTTAAAAACTTACGTGTTTACAAACGTATGGTCTTAGTGCTATTTCCTTTAATTCTGATTTGTTAATTGTGAACTATAGCTTTGTAAATTGTTTAACCTTCCACATAAGTCGTGTTGTGCTTTATTTTAAATTATTGCTCACTGGTAGGCTAACTGCGCTTTCCTCTCTTGATTGGTGTTTGTTTTAAATACACGATCTTGTGACGATAAAAAAGGAAATATTTATTTCGAATGTTGTCGCACATACCTCTTAATTTTGCACCACCACTCCCGTCTGCCACCATAGGAATTGATGCTGTGCCAGCACAAACAGGTGAAGTAAAGGCCATGTTTCTCTGACACAGCAAATTAGTAAATCGATTTAATCTACAATAAGTTACTAATCAATATTAGACCTTCGCTGGAATTTAATCACAAGACTTCGTGGTAGGTATAAAGCTGCTGTTATATCGAGAATTCCCCTGCCGATATTGGTGAAGCTAGTAGCGTCTGACGGTTACTGCTTTAAGAGTAAAGATGTTAATATGGCACCAATAATCGAAATCGCGTCAGAGAGATGGTACACAGACTCTGACTGCATTGAACACAGTCCTCATTTCTTTCTGCACCAATTCGGTGTCTCTGTTTGTAAGTCACTGTTATCCCCAGTATCCTCTTCAGAATCTTTTGTATACATCTACCTGTTTTTTATTACCGCGTATTGTTCCCCCTGTAGCAGTGTATAATTTGAGCAATGCAAACTAGAATACCCGAGACAAATTTATGCGTTTTTACGAACAGTCCTTCTCCGTTGTACGAGGGTTGCCCAGTAAATAATGCCCCATTTTTTTTTCTCCGAAATAAAAAATATTAGAAATGTGACACTTTAGGTGCGAGTTATTTGAAGTTTCCCGCGTGTGTACGCAAAGTTTCAATTTCCTCCGACAGAGAGCGGTGGTGTAGGAATGTTCTAAATGGCGTCTGCAGGTGACATCCGTCATAAACAACGTGCAGTGATTGAATTTCTCGTAGCAGAGGAAGAAACCGTGGGCAATATTCATAAACGCTTGTGCAAAGTCTACGGAACATCTGCAGTCGATAGGAGTACTGTTGGTCGTTGGGCACAGAGGGTGAAAGCATCAGAGGGCGGTGCTGCGGAGCTCCGAGATTTGCCGCGGTCGGGAAGGCCTCCCACGGATGTCACGCCTGACATGTTGCAGCGGGCTGATGTTCTCATTCGACGGGATCGACGCATTACGACTCGACAATTGGCACAGGAGTTGTCAGTAAGCAAAGGAAGTGTGGATGTGATTATCAATCAGCTTGGCTACTCAAAAGTGTGTGCAAGATGGGTTCCTCGGTGTCTTACTGTCGATCACAAATCCCAAAGAAAAGACATTTCTTTCGATTTGTTGCGACGCTTTCACGTTGACGGGGAGGCCTTTTTGTCACGGATTGTGACAGGTGATGAAACTTGGGTGCATCATTTTGAGCCCGAAACAAAAAGACAATCGATGGAATGGCGTCATGCTTTTTCTCCACAGAAGAAAAAATTCAAAACAGTTCCTTCAGCCGGAAAAGTCATGATGACTGTGTTTTGGGATTGCGAGGGCGTAATTCTCATTGATGTGATGCCAAAAGGCAGTACCATTAATTCAGAGGCTTATGTCAAAACATTAGACAAACTTAAGCAGCGCTTCAGGCGCCTTGGGCGTCATGTTAACCCACAGGATGTTTTGATTCAGCATGATAACGCTCGTCCTCACACAAGTTTGAGGACTTGTGAACACATCGCGAAACTGGGTTGGATAGTGTTACCCCATCCACCCTACAGCCCCGATTTGGCTCCTTCAGACTTTCACTTGTTTGGACCAATGAAGAATTTCATTCGTGGAAGACGTTTTGCCGATGACGAAGAAGTGATTCACGAAGTGACAACCTGGCTCCGTAGGCAGAGTACAGATTTTTACCGACAGGGAATACACGCTCTTGTGTCTCGCTGGAAAAAGGCCGTCGAACTTGAAGGAGATTATGTGGAAAAATAAAGCAAGTAGACAAAACATCAGTCTTTCACATATGTAAATTTGATTGTTGTGGAATAAATACTTCTGGAGAAAAAAAATATGGGGCATTATTTACTGGGCAACCCTCGTAGTTATATTTAGTGCAAACAGTAACTACTATAGTGACTCGAATTCCTCCTAGTTTTTCCTGATTACTTCTTTATGTATGTGTGTAATGAGAATCATATTAAAACAATGGCGATACACATGTATCTCGACAAATTTAGTGTAAAAATGTATGCCACTGTGCAGTGTACTGCGTGTCAACATTCTTTTAATGTTATTCAGACGACGCTTAACCAAAACAATCGAATTAGAAAATAAGATTATGCAAGCGAAGTAAGTTTACGGTGCAACATGGCTGGAAGAAGGGACTGGTTGACATGACACATCTTGAGGAACCAGGCTGTATAGTCAATTTGGTAATGGAAGTAAATGTGGAAGGTAAAAATTTCATTAGACTAACACTTGACTGTAGTAAGCAGGACCAAGTGGATGTGAAGAGTGACCCAAAAGTTCGTTAACATTTGAAAATTCAATACCTCACGGAATAACGTAGGCAGAGAGATAAAATTGACGCACGTGCTTGAAAAGACGTGGGGTTCTACTGAAAGAAAAAAAAATGCACAAAATGACCAACAGATGGCGCAATAATTGGCATAACAATTAATTTTTACAAAGATGATGTTATCCACAACAAGTGCTAAATATTACCTACAGTCGGGCCAAAATGTTGCGAACGGCACTGTGCAGTATATCAGCAGGTATGGGAAGAAATTGCCATTTGATGTTTTCTTTTAGCATCCCTAATGAGGCATCCCTATGCATTGCACCCCCACCCGCTCGCTCTTAGCTCAGATCAGTAAATTCCGATTCGAATTCCCGTGAATAAAGCAGGTTTTAAACGTCTGAATACATTTGAGTTAACGTGTTAAACATTTGCTTGAAGCATGTAAGCGAGAAAAAGTTTAGAAAAAGGTTGAAATCATGTCTTAAGTTTGTTGTAAGTTGTTAAGTCATCACACTATGAAGCACTGGACGTATAAAAACTGGGTAATTTGCGCTTCCTCTTAAACAGTAGTTAGATTTCCAAGCATCTCAATGTTTATATAGTCGTATATCTTGACCTATGTGTCGTAAAATGGCATAATTCAGCAGGTACATTCAGTGATATATGTACATACCGTATGCAAAGCGTGTAGCGAGTGGAGTCAATAGTAAATGCGTAATAATTTAAGACGTTATGCCTAGTATTGAAGTTTTACTGCGCGATAATTTTTAAGCAAAAGCTAGTTTTTCACCCACTTAAATGTTTATAACGTCGTATCTCTTGAACTCTTCGTCGTACAATAGTTTAATTTTCGATGTGCATTCAGTGGTTTCTGAGGATATAGTCTGCAAACTGTATTGAGAATAGAGTTAGTAGCAAAGAAGTAATAAATTGAAACGTCGTGCATGATGCTGCTGTTTTGCTGCATCAGTAGTGAAAATGTAAAACACATAAAATTTTCTCCATTCATCATTTTGTGGAGGGCGTCAGCGTGAAAATATTTTCGAATATGCTCGAAAATATTTGTGCAATTTGTTGGAAGTCGGTAAGTGCTCTCGTTCTCAAATACTGGATGAAGAACGTCCAGGCATTTGCACCCCTTCAGTTGCGTTGCTTCGAAATAAACACACAGTTTCAATTGTAATGAGTGGGACGCATGGACAACTTCCAGGGTGGTATACCCTGGGCAACAAAGTGCTAAGACAGGACGACGAGAAGTCCACACCAATGGCAGTTATACTATATCACAGACCTCTCATGGCTGTTCAAGACAGCAGCGCAAGAAAACAAATTGCAACAAATTTTTGTATATCCATCCTTATGCGAGGAATTCTGTAGAACTGCGGCCGTTCACTATTGTAAGAAAATGGAACATCTGCAGCCGCCCTTATATTGTCATTCATTGTGTAGCTACCAGTTTCGGTGCACCATCTCCAAGCCTTTATTGATGTTGAAGGGGTTATCAGGATAAGTGTATACGATGCATCAGAGGCCAACAGCTGGTTTGCGCAGACTACCAGTTAATGTGATGTCTGTCAACTGTTGTCGTCTCTCTAACCATCAATTGTCAACAGTTGACAGTTGATGGTTGGATAGACGACATCACAGTTACAGGTAATCGGCGTAAACCAGTTGTGGGCCACTGATGCGTAGTATACATGGCTCGTGATAACCCTTTCAGCATCAACTAAGCCCTGAAGATGGTACACTGAAGCGCTGAAACTTCTAACTGCACAAGAAATGACAACATAAAGACGGCTGTAGCTGTTTCATTTTCTTACAACTGCAACAAATGTTCTTCACAGAACCAAACAAAGATTACGAAGAATTTAGGACCAAGTATCCATATTTTATAAATCAATATGGGAGGACTATCAAAAGACAGATGTGAACACTTCAGCAAACTGACCTTGATCACAGTACCGATATCACAGCTCTCCAATAATCCGATCTCATTGAAGATAACAAAGGGTAATGCTGCAAGATATAGAATGATGGGATACCTGTCATCATCTGTACGCTTCTCTATCATGTAAGTAATAAATGGCCAACCTGATGTTAAGGGAGTGTGTTGCCAAGAGATTAAAGCCAAAGAAGTTATTACTCTGGAGTTGAGCTGCTTAACTGTTGTTTAGAGTTCAAACCACTGAACGTCCAGTGGCCACTTCCAGTGTTGCAATTTGTACCTTAGACCACCAAACAATGTCAAGATAAAATATATGATAGTCAATAACTTTCCATTATTGTTCCTGTTATTAATCCAACCAGGAAAGTATGGAGGATAATGAAAAGTATTATTGATATTGGGTGTCTTAGTTTAATAAAATTAATATTTCGGTATATATATATATATATATATATATATATATATATATATATATATATATATATATATATATATATGACTTCAACAGCCATCACACAACTGGTGTTAGTGATGAAAATGTAGAGGAACTAGTAGGACGGGCAGAAGGAGGTAAACTCTGTCTTAGCTGCGACGCCAATGGAATGAAAATCTTTCGCGCTGCTAGATGGCACACTGATTATTCCTGACATGCACTTTCTCTCCTTTGATGAAAACACACTTCCTTTGAGGTATACAATATAAGTTCTAAAACATTTCCCTTGAAGCCAACACTGCTCTACAATAATCGAAACAGAGTTTGAGATACCCATCATAAATTCCATTAACAAGCCAAGATGGAATTTCAGGAGCAATATGTACAGAAGACTGGCAGCAGCTTACGTTGGATGCATCAAAGAGCAGAAAACTAAAAGAGATTTGTAAGGGTCATTATGGGGCCAGCCAAAATAATATATCTTAAGGACTCAGGAGAACGTTACATCCCTTGCTGGGATGAGACATTAGAAAACATATATGCAGAATACTGCCAAACTCAAAACGAATATAGAATAGCTAAACAAAGCGAGAAAGCGGGAATGGATGGACTTGACTTCCAGTTTAAATGTCACTCATTCAAGCAGCTCAGGTACGGGCATTATTAACGAGACATAGCAACACAACCAGTATCCGCAATCAGCAACGGGAGATAACGCCATAGAACTGGCATCATACATAAAATCAAGATCCGAGAAGATCCTCGTAGACTCAAGCACTGAAGAAAGGATAAAGTAAAATCTGAATGAAATCTGCGGCTACCTTCATGACAACAGAACCTTAACGGGTCGCTTTAATGAAAGGTATGCAAATACTGAAAATGGGAAAGCGTTAGGACTGGACGGCATATCCCTTGAATTTATTAAACATGCTGATGCATGTGGAATGACTTGTTTTAAGAGGTTCTAAAGCGATACACTCGAGACCGAGAAAGAACCACAGTTCAAGATTGCACATGCAATCGTCAGATCCAAAGAGTCAGTGTATGACCCCTGAAGTTATCGTCGAATTGCGCTGCTAAGCGTGTGCTTCACACTCTTGTAATAACTTATTCTTAACACAATTCAAGGAATAATGAACAACATAACTTCAACATATCAGGCTGCTATCGGAGCTGCTGTGAAATGATTGTAGGCTTGACATCTCGCAGGGAGGCCGGATTATAGAAGAAATTAAAGACATCGGTCGCCTTCATTGATCTGTTAGCAGCATCTCATACTGTATGGTTACATGTACCGCAGCAGAAGCTGAAAAAGCACGTCCCAATTAAGAAACTAACGACACACGTAGGAAATGTTAAACAGCCGTTACTTCAAGGTTAGCAAAAATGGCTCTGAGCACTATGGGACTTAACTACTGAGGTCATCAGTCCCCTAGAACTTAGAACTACTTAAACCTAACTAACCTAAGGACATCACACACATCCATGCCCAAGGCAGGATTCGAACCTGCGACCGTAGCGGTCACGCGGTTCCAAACTGACGCGCTTAGAACCGCACGGGCACACCGGCCGGCTTCAAGGTTAGCGTTGGACAAAATTATAGTAAATAATAGGCTTCTCCAAGCACCAGTTGCAGTATCCTCGCTCATTAACCTGTACACCAGTGATAGGCCAAACACTATTAAAAAACGTTTTGCTATGCCAATGACCTTGCAATAGCCAAACGAACCAGCACACTTCAGGCAGGAGAAAATATATTATCTAGTGATTTACAAACTCTCAGCACGTATTAAAAACATGGAGAATCCAACAAAAAGCAACCAAGGAAGAAGTCTGCGCATTCCACCTAAACAACAGAACTGCAATCCAGCAGATCAATATCAACAGAGGATTAGACTCAATTCCAGCCTAAATACCTGGGTGTCACTCTGTATCGGTCTTTAACATCCGAAAGATGCCAGTAGAATACTAGCCAAAAGCTGACGACCTGTAATGACATCATGAAAAAATGTCTGGATCAACGTGGGTTGCTGAAATGTCCATTCCATGCCCAGCAGCTTTGACACTAGAATATCCTGCAGCTGAATATTGGGCCTCGCTATGGCAACACAGTACTCTTACAAGAAAAACAGACATCCAGCTGAATGAATCAAGGAACCATTGTGGGCACACAGAAGTCCACACTCATCCATTGGCTGCACACAATCAGTAACATTGTATCACTTGAATTTCGCCGCCAAGAATCACCTAATCGAGAATGAAAGGAGCTGCATCACCATGACTACCTCAAAGACATTCCAATTCATATAGCCCTAAATCACCCTTCTCCAGACTTTGATATCACGCATTGCGCTGTGGCATAATGGCAGAAACAAGAACACGCTTGACATGAAAGAACAGTGACGCAAGAGATGGCATCTTGCAACAATAAAACAAAATGGTGTTCAACATCTATCTACCGATATTTCATCTAGGAGAAGTGAGTGGACAAGATTGAACAGGATAGGAACTGGTCCCGACGGGTGTAATACTGTGATGCTCAAGTACCACTTACAAATTCTCCAGCTTGTGATTGTTCAAGTTCAGCGTATTGTCAGAGAAAGTGACTGTATTAATGCTGCGCCCTCTGCTATTATTCGCTTCATTCACTCGACACTGAACTTTGATTAAATGTACGTATTTTAAATAATAGTCTTAATTTTATAGTTTAAATGTTCACCTTTTTGTTATTATTAAATTATTAATTTTCATAATTTAAAAGTATTAGCTTGTTTCTAAACCCTTAAACCTATGATAGTAAACTTTACAGAAGCGCCAAAGAAACTAATATAGGCATGCGTAATCAAATACAGAGATATGTAAACAGTCAGAATACGGCGTTGCGTTTAGCATCGCCTATATAAGACAACAAGTGTCTGGCGCAATTGTTAGATATGTTACTGCTGCTGGCAATGGCAGGTTATTAAGAGTTAAGAGAGTCTGAACGTGGTGTTATAGTCGGAGCACGAGCTATCGGACATAGCTTCTCCGAAATAGCGATGAAGCGGAGACTTTCCCGCACGACCATTTCACGAGTGTACCATGAATATCAGGAATTCGGTAAAACATCAAATCTCCGACATCGCTGCGGCCGGAAAAAGGTACTGCAGGAACGGGACCAACGACAACGGAAGAGAGTCGTTGAACGTGACAGAAGTACAACCCCTCCACAAATTGCTGATGATTTCAATGCTGGGCTATCATCAAGTATTAGCGTGCGAACCATTCAAAGAAACGTCATCGCTATGGGCTTTCGGAGCCGAAGGCCCACTCGTATACCCTTGCAACTGCACGACAAAACGCTTTAGACCTCGCGTGGGTCCGTCAGCACCGACATTGGACTGTTGATGATGGAAACATGTTGCCTGGTCGGACGAGTCTCATTTGAAATTGTATCGAGCGGATGGATGTGTGTGGGTATGGAGACAACCTCATGAATCCACGGACCCTGCATGTCAGCAGATGGCTGTGCAGGCTGGTGGAGGCTCTATAATGGCGTGGGGCGTGTGCAGTTGGAGTTATATGGGACCCCTGATACATCTATATAGGAGTCTGACAGGTGACACGTACGTAAGCATCCCGTCTGATCACCTGCATCCATTCATGTCCATTGTGCATTCGGACGAACTTGAGCAATTCCAGCAGGACTATGCGACACCCCACACGTCCAGAATTGCTACACTCTTCTGAGTTTAAACACTTCCGCTGACCACCAGACATAAACATTATTGAGCATATCTGGGACGCCTTGTGAAGTGCTGTTCAGGAGAGATGTACACCCCCTCGTACTCTTACGAATTTATGGACAACCCTGAAGGATTCATGGCGTCAGTCCCCCACCCCCCAGCACTACTTCAGACATTAGTCGATTCCATGCCATGTCGTGTTGCGGCCCTTCTACGTGCTCGCGGGGGCCCTGCACGATGTTAAGCAGATGTACCAATTTCTTTGGCGCTTCAGTGTATATGTATTTCACAGTATTTGCTGTTGTCACCGTATCATAAATTAAAAAAAACTACAATACTTGTGTTATTCTGTTAAACTTTTAGCCTCTTAATGAGTAGATTATGACAGCATTTATACATTTAAATTCAGCCAGTGAGTATGCGAAATATGAAAATCAAAGGCATTAGGTAGGTGACCTAGAAGAGAACTTGGGTACTCGGGATCCCGGCTCCACCGATACTCGTTCAGTATTATGGTTACAGTAGTGGGTAAATATGGCTCTAAGCCCTATGGGACTTAACATGTGAGCTCATCAGTCGTCTAGACATAGAACTACTTAAACCTAACTTACCTAAGGACACCACATACAGCCATGCCGGAGGCAGGATTCGAACCTGCGGCCGTAGCAGAAGCGCGGTTCCGGACTGAAGCGCCTAGAACCGCTCGGTCACAGCGGCCGGCCAGTGGGTAAATAAATTGAATATATAGATACAGCATTGTCGCCTGACAGTTAAGTGGACGGTGTAAAAATCACTTTGGAATGGCCACAATTATGTATATAGGTTATAATTTGTTAGGAAGCCCTTTAAGTGGCTTTACAATCGCGATGTGGCTAAGTAATAGCTTATTTAAGGGGCTCCGGAAAGGCTCAAAATCATGAAAAGTTCAATTTTTACTTTTTTGCATTTTCTGAATCTGCAGACTATTACCTTTTAATAGATATATAATTTATTCAATTCCGAAGACTACAACTATTTTTAATTTTTTTTTGAAATGTGTTCTACATGGGCGTGACCCACTGTGGCGCTGTTAAACTGCTGTCAAATGATGTTATTATTAACGTCCGTGTTCATCAGGTACATTTTAGTGATGTGAGATAAAGTATGTGTTGTGGCTAACCTATTTTCAGAGACTTAGCAGCACCTGAACTGTTGAAAAAGTGTATTCACGGAAAAACTCAAAACCCCAATGAAAGTGTAAATAGTGTTATATGGTCGAGAATCCCCAAGACTGTATTTGTTGGAATAGAAACACTTCACTTTGGTGTGTATGATGGTGTTGCGACTTTCAATGATGGCAACATTGTAAGGTGCAAGGTATTTAGAAATATGGGAATGAAGATAGGTTCTAACATGGTACGAGCGATGCTTGCTTTAGACAAGGAACGCCTTCGGGCTGCAGACAGGGCTGTATAGAGTCTAGAAATACAAGCAAGAGTAAACAGGAGGAGGAACAAGAGGAAGCTGGAGGAGGAGTTTGCAGAGGATGAAGATAATCCATCCTATGGACCTGGAATGCACTAAAAAGTTAATCCAATCTTTGTCGCTCGATTCCCAAAACTTTTATTTTCTCATACTAATTACATGTTTTCTAAGGATCTTCCAAACGTATTTGTTTCACACTTTCAGTAAATGTTACACAGTACCTTATGCATAATTTAACACAGCCTTTTTCCAAAAAACTGTATATTTTTGAATATATAAATAAAAAATTGCAAAAAAATGATGTGAATTTTCATTACAATTGAAAAAAAAAATCATCTTTAATAACTGAACTAAAATTTTGTAAAATCCCTGTGTTACGTTGTAGCTCATATTCCAATAAATAATCTGTAAAAAGTTCAACTTCCTACCTCAAATACTTTGTGAGGAAAGATGTAATTTATAAGCGTTATTTTAACATTGTAAGTATAGGGCGTTCCGGAGCCCCTTAAGTCGCCTGGTAATGTCGCAAAAGCGTTGGGTACTCTCTGACAGCTAACCTGTGGAGCTGAATGGGAAATTTTTGTATTGCGGGCGCAAAACATTTTAAAAATATGTCTAAAATATTATGCCAATGTTAATTTTGTTATGCTCCTCTGCAATAACCTTTAATATCATTGGAGTATGTCTTATAACGACATTGTAGCACTTCACGAATCATTCAGGCACTCCATCGTGTCTGAGAAATTTCTTCCTCAGTTACCACCCACTATCTGTCAATGAGGATTTACTTAAGAGGAAAACTATCTCCGTCGTTGCTAATTTGCAGGTTCAAATGGTTCAAATGGCTCTGAGCACTATGGGACTCAACTGCTGTGGTCATAAGTCCCCTAGAACTTAGAACTACTTAAACCTAACTAACCTAAGGACATCACACACATCCATGCCCGAGGCAGGATTCGAACCTGCGACCGTGGCGGTCGTACGGTTCCAGACTGTAGCGCCTTTAACCGCTCGGCCACTCCGGCCGGCGCTAATTTGCAGGTTTATGCTGTGAAGGCACTAACACCTACCTTATTTAGAAACATATCTGGTGATGACACAATCATGACGACTCCAAAATATGGCATGATATGGGATTCAAAGCTCGATATAATAAAGCCAAGTTCGAAAGCCGCGATTACTGTCAGTAGTTACCGCGGTCGAATGTGGCAGGTCTCGAACAAAGATACCGAGGAATCTGAACTAAATTCTTCCAGGATTTTGATTGCGAGACACTTTTTATATCTACGTCACGCCCTATTCCGAAATCAGACGTAATCAGGATGTTAACTGCAATAACAAACTGGTATCAGTTCTCAGAAACTGACTTCGGGCGCGAATCTGGACACATTACTCCAGTACTAGCTGGCGTACCCGGCTTAACTCAGCGAGTTGGTATGAGATTGTGTGGCAGTTGGAATAAAAGAATAAACTTCAAACTATCAGAGATAAAAGAAATTAATGGAAGCATAGTCTAACTATTCACAATACTTGTTTGTAAACAACATTTTTCATTTTGTTATCTGGGATATATATGTACAAATTTTTCGAATTTACCACTCGAGAGCAAGCTACGTATAGTTAACCGTGAGAGAAGTAGGAGTCTTTGAGGTTGATGCCGCAATATTTTAAAGTTTATCCTTGCCCTTTATTAATTGTAAAACTGTAGACTGATTGTAAATTGCAGTTTTTTAATTGGAATGGCGGTTCAGTAGAGATCAGTAGTATTTTTCAGATGTGTAGAGTGTGGCCTTTGTACTTTCCAGTCATAAGTACGGCTTCGATGATTTTATTCGATAGCTCTTTAACTAGCATCCTTGTTCCATTACACAGTTTTGATGAGGTGAGATTTCTGAATACTATGATCGGAGATTCAGTTTGAAGTCGAAATGAGTGTAATGGCATTCCTGCTACTTGCAAAGAATTTAGAAATTCTGGAAAGAAGTTCACACTTTATTCACCGTTTAATTTCGTATTGATTGATTTGTATATTCTCCCTTCACCGGGAATTTTCTTTTGAATATTAAAATTGATATCGTCGGCAGTAATATTTTTAATTGCCAAAATATTCCTTTCAAATAGCCAGCCCGGACTGGTATAGTTCCGAACAACGTTTGGATAAATTTGGTCGATGGGTTCGTTTGCAGCAGTAGCTATGTAGCAGAAACCACTGTTGAGTTTAAGGAGGCTGGTCGTCTGGTCAGTAGAATATGTGCCTTCGGCTGTTTGTAAAAGTTGTTGAGCAAAATATGCTGTTGTTTCATCTTTTGATCGTTCAACTCTCATGTTTTCTGTTAGTCGCAGAGTTTCTATGTGTGGCCAGGGATGCGAATTTTGTACGTATGCATTGACGTCGTCTGCTGGTGTTGACTTGGAGAGAGCTAGAAGTGTTTGCTGGAAAACTCCCGAGAGTATGAATAGAGCTCATCCCATCACTTCAGAGTTTTCTCGCAAATCTTGTAATGTTCTGCCCATGGCTTCGAGTGATTTTTATGCGCCACTGTGTATCTGTCAGAGAAATATAATTTGAGCTTGCTTCAGAAGTTGACCACGTCCAGATGCTCTTGAGATTTTAAACGCCGGGAATTGTTCTTCGGCTGTATACAACGTTAGTTGTAGGGCGGAATGGGCAGTTCGTCCTAATTCCATGCCGGATGATTCCAGTACAAGTGCGATGTGTTCCACAAACAATAGATTTCTTAGAAACGTTTTCCTGGTGCTGCCTCGTGCGCCCAGGTGAATAATTCCGCCAGTGTTGTAGATTCGGTCCATGATAACGTTTTAGATTTCCTTTTGATTGTCAGTGAGGAGAGATTTGTTGTGAGCAATGTATTTAAGTGGTTCGTTGACGTTGTAGCTTTTCATTTGTACTTTCGAAGTTTAGCACACTGATAGAATCTTCTCGGGGAGTTTGCATCACTAGTTGTTCTAAGCGCTCGTTGTTTGTTGCTAGACATTTATCTTCAATGCGAATGAATGTTTCATTGTCGTTGTTGAATTCGATGATCAGTTCAGGATGAGCTTGTCGGACTTGGTGCAATATGTCGTCACTCATATTCTCTTCGAGGGAGCCCCGTAGCTGTTTTGGATTCGATGGGTTACATACTGTTAGAATCTTTCATTTGTTCAGCTGAGGCTGTGGGTAAGGCTTCTTCTTGTGTTCATTCTCAGTGGTTGTCGTTTCCCAGTAGTGCTAAGCATTGGCATGCCTCTCTATAGTCTGACAGAGGAAACCGTCAACAGTCTTGAGATCTGAAACTTGTTTGCCCCCCTATTTGGTGTTGACACATCCAGCAATAGAAACATTTCGTGTCGTTCGGATGTAAGTTGTATATTCGACCTAGTGCGCCAGTTTTCATGATTCCTGTATCATCGTCAACTGGAATTCCTTGTTTTCGTCGTTGAAAGATTGTTCCTGTTGTGTTCCACATACAATAGTTAGGGACGTTGACATATGATAATGCATGGCACTGTTGGTAAAAGCTGTTAATGTAGTGTTCTGAGGTGATTCGTTTGCCATTTTTCTGATGGTGTCTTCTGTGAAGTAAACTCTCTGTTCATTTTTCAAACGTACTGCCAGATGTTGCACAGCTGGGTCGCGTTCGTGTATGGGAAAACCAAAAATACGCCACGCTGCCTTGTTACTGTTGATGTATATCCCCTACACGAAGATGTCGTTTCTCTTTTGTTGTTCGCTTTCTTTGGCTGTCCAAAATAATGCCATGTCACTACCTTTGCTCATATAGCAACAGACATATTTAACGGATTACACTGAATTGTAGTGTTCTACGTTTAAATGGTTCGAATGGCTCTGAGCACTATAGGACTTAACTTCTAAGGTCATCAGTCCCCTAGAACATAGAACTACTTAAACCTAACTAACCTAAGGACATCACACACATCCATGCCCGAGGCAGGATTCGAACCTGCGACCGAAGCGTTAGCGCGGTTCCAGACTGTAGCGCCTAGAACCGCTCGGCCACTCTGGCCGGTTTCTACGTTTATATGTGCTTGGAACATCTTGGAAAGTAGTGTGTTACGTGGTACTACTCATTGATTACATGCTTCCACTTCGTCGCTGCCTCGTATTCGTAATTTTGCTGCGAAGCCACCGTTTTTGGGTGATCATCTTCTGTATTTGGGATAGCCATCAACTTCGGTTTGTGTGTAGTTCAGGTATGGTTTTGGGTACTTTTTTGCAAATTTTCCAGAATTGGGGTTTAATGACCTGCACGGTCCGTAAATCATGTTTTTCGTTACTGTGTCGTACAGTTCTGGATCTTCTTGTGAACTGGGAAATTCCGCTTGGATTATTTATTCGACATCCATGGGATCAATTCTGCAAGTAGCCATGTGAGATTTTGTGAGTGAGACAGTCCACGTTATTGCCGTTAAATCGTGTACATACATTATTTAACGATTCCAAAGATGTGGTATTTTGGGATGACATCAATAAATCTGATTTGTTTTTGTTGGAAAATTCGGGCGATTATATCGTGTCGATGTATGGGGTCTTGTCCATATCTCAGTTGTTCTTTGATTTCTGATTTCTGGCCACAACGAGTTGCTTGTAAATGTTATGAAGAGGTCAGGTCGTCCAAATTATCTTCTGTAGGTCATGACATATTGAGTGTATTCGTGGATGTGTGTCGGACTTCCTATGTATGATGAGGGCATGATTACCATTCTTCCAAAGTCGTCAATGTTTCCGTCATATATGATTCATTGAAAGGTGAATGTATTCTTCCGGGTATAGTTTCTTCTGATTCACTCTTAGGTAAAGCGTCCGTTCCGCTTCTGTCTACATGGAGTTATTGGAATAAACGACAAGTGTTGAGAATGTGATTGCTTGTTTCATTGTCTCTGATCGTTAAGCGGGAAACATAGTGCTCCTCGCAAGTGACATTTTTGTTTGTTTGTTCACCTGTTTCAGGTTGGATTTGTTTCACATTGAAATGATACACCTATTCTCCGTGCAGAAATATTAATGGATAGTGGAGGAAATGATATGAACAGTGTGTTTCTACAACGTGTTGTAGTCCTGCTCTTCTTCGTTGTATAATTATGTCACGGCTTGTGTTTTCACAATTACGATGGCGACTTCGTCTATCTGAGGTGTATTAAATCGACATTCGTGTTCTCCAGGTGGTCTTTTGTCGGTTCGAATTATAACTTTATAGTCATCAGAAATCATTTGATCTAATGCTGGTCTGAATATGCGAACCATTAGTTTCTGTTCGTGTAAGATCCTCTGTATATCTCGGAGTACTTCTCAGTCCATTGATAATTGTGCATCATTCATCAACTTCTACTTCTTCATTTCCGATGACATATACTTGCAGGAATTTATGGTCTTTGTAGGGTAGTGGTAGTGATGACCCCACGTTGTGATAGATTTGTTCAAAAATGTTGAAATGTGTGTGAAATCTTATGGGTCTTAACTGCTAAGGTCATCAGTCCCTAAGCTTACACACTACTTAACCTAAACTATCCGAAGGACAAACACACACAACCATGCCCGAGGGAGGTCTAGAACCTCCGCCGGGGCCAGCAGCGATAGATTTGTCCTTGGACAGAAACAACATAATGGATTTCATCTTTGTTAGTGTTGATCAAAATGACACCGAAAGGGGTCATTTTGAAGCAGGCGTTGCACGCTTTTATATTTGGAAGAAAGTGTTTTGATTCTGTAGTTTCTCCGGTCGTATTATGTAAAAGTTCCTGCGGAGGTGCTTGCAGTGGTGGTAATCGAATTTTTCCATCCATGCAAAAGAATCCTGGTGTTTCTCTACTGAATTTTCTCGTGTTGCAAAATTGGCAAATGTTATCAGTTTTTCCGATTACGACGTGTTTGTGTTCGTTGTATTCTTTAGTCGGGTTGTAGCGGAATGATTCATTTGTTAGGTTGTACTGTTTACTTGTCCTCGTCGGCGCTTCCCGCAGGGTAACATTTTCACGGCTGGTTTCAGTTGGCTGTCTTTTATTATGAGACTGTATCGCAATTGTTGATTCTTCAATCCGTTCATTTCGTTGTTCTTCGGTTTCTCTGCTTCTCAAGGTGCTCATTCTCGTTCGTTGCGAATTTAAACGTGTTTTCACTCTTTGTTGGTTTCGTTTTCCCACTGTCCTTTTTGTTTTCGCCTTTTTGCTTCAGAACTGACAACATCTCCTCCTCTTTTATGTTTGACAATTGTCTAAAAATTAATCAAATCAAATTTTAATTAACAAATACACTAAGCACACATTACATACTTTTCACAGATTATTCACTTTCACTGCTCACACTTCACTGTTTGCTTTTGTTCAATCACTCCACTGCTTTTTTGGTTCCTCCCTTCGTCACTGATAAGAAACTGACGTTGGAACCCACGACGCGACTTGCTTTATACACCCCATTTCAGTGGCGTATTCCAGAATATACCGAAAAGACTTAGAACGGTCCACAATGTTGCAGAGTATTCCACCATATTCTGCAGTGGTATGGAATGTTCAACAATGATCTGGGCTATGAGGTTCCGGGATGTTCCCGAACATTCTGGAACCTTCCCGAGTTTTCCGGACTATCCCCGAACATTCCAGAATATCCCGAACCACTGTGGAACATTCCGGAACATTCTGGAATGTTGTGGAATGCTCTCGAATACTCTGGAATGTTCCAGAATACTCTATAATGGTCTGAAATGTTCTAGAAATTTCTAGAATCCGAAGCTTCCCAGCCCTTATATATTCAGAAGCACGCCAGGTAAAAAAGCTAACCTTCTTCATGGATAGGGTTAGAGGGCTACCATATCATATAACACCCTAGAATAACACCCTTGATCGTAGTGGGACTTGTTTCTGAGTTTTATCGGCAAACAAATTGTACACTTTTATAATATATATTGATTATTAATATCCGACGACTATTTGCAAACGAGTGTCACACTTTCGCACGTAATTTTTGACACGGCCGGTGGGCCAGGAACATAATATGCACGTTCTACCTCTACGGTCAGTAATAAGAGAGGGGGAAAGGAAAATTACTATACTGAAGAGCCAAAGAAACTGGTACACCTTCTTAATATTGTGTAGAGCCCCAGCGAACAAGGAGGAGTGATGCAACACGAAGTGGCATCGACTCGACTAATGTCTGAAGTAGTGTTGGAGGGAACTGACGCCATGAATCCTGCAGGGCTGTCCATAAATCCTTAAGATTACGAGAGTGTGTAGATCTCTTCTGAACAGTACGTTGCAAGGCATTCCCGATATCCTCAATAATGTTCATGTCTGGTGGTCATCGGAAGTGTTTAAACTCAGAAGAGTGTCCCTTTAGCCACTCTGTGGCAATTCTGGACGTCTGGGGTGTCGCATTGTCCTGCTGGAATTGCCCAAGCCTGTCGGAATCCACAATGGGCATGAACTGATGCACTGTCAATTTCAATGAAATTCACCAACATCTGTTTATCTTAAGATGTTATTTTATTTTATTTGGAAGGCTACCAGTTTCGGTATTTCACTATGCCTTCTTCAGGTCCCATGTGTATCTCCACAAATAAACGAAAATGTCACATAAAGCCATAAATCTCTTGATTCGTGAATGCAATCGCTATTCTAGTGCTTCATTCGAAGACTTGATAGCAGTTGCTATCAAGTCTTCGAATCAAGTACTAGTCTAACGACTGAATTCACAACATCCGGAAATTTATGGCTCTATGTGACATTTTCGTTTATTTGGACAGATGCGCATGGGGACTGAAGAAATGGAGTATTTATCTATGTACCTTATTTTTTCTCTATTGTGTTCTCCACATCATTCGTATTATAGTTAATAGTCTTGTGACGATATTGTTTTCAATCTTGTGGGCACCGCCACCTTTAAAAAGTAGCTACACTGGTGTCGAAAACTTAAAGACCAAAGTAAAAAAGCTCGATGAAATTTGGACCATTCATATAAAGATCTGCTACAGTGTAGAATGAAAAGTAACTGAAAGAAATACGCAAGCAGGCGAAAAAAAATACAACGTTATTCAAACGCGATAATTACACTGAACAATCATGATTCTTGACGGTCCGCTGGGAATTACCAAACACAGTATATGGTTCTTAATATGCGGTTTTTTCACCACGGGCGGCAATGCATGCTCTGTAACTTCCTCCCTCACTGACGACAAGGTTGGTAAGGAATAGTTGTTGTAGCGCGTTTCTCTCCTAACCCAGCTGATGGGTGAGCGTTGGTACATGTGCTGCAGTAATTCTCCCCAGAACATCCCACACGTTCTCGATGGGATTTAAGGTGGGATAACGGGCAGGCAAATCCGTTTTCCGAATATCCTCTCGTTCCTGGACCTCCCACTCGGCTTCCAGGAGCAACAAAATTTCATTTTCAGTAGTTCATATAAACTGAGGTGACGAAAGTCATGGGATACCATCTAATATGGTGTCGGTCCTCTTTTTCCCCGGCATAATACAGCAGATTGACGCAGCATGGACTCAACAAATAGACGGAAATCTCCTGCGGAAATGTTGAGCCACGCTGCCTCTGTTGCCGTCCATAATTGCTAAAGTTTTGTCGGCACAGAATTTTGTACACGAACTGACCTCACGATTATGTCCCTTAAATTTTCGATGGGACTCATAATGGGTGATCCGGGAGGCTAAATCATTCATTCGAATTGTTCAGATTGTTCTTCAAGCAAATCGCGAACGCTGTGGCCCGGTGGCATGGCGCAGTCTCATTTAAAAGAATCAATCGTTATTTGGGAACATGAAGTCCATGAATGTCTTCAAGCAACCGACCGTAACGATTTCCAGACAATGATCTATTAAGGTGGACCAGAGAACTCAGTCCATTTCTTTCATTAAAAAAGTTACTTCCTCTTTCAAAAATTTTTTTCCACTGAAGTTAATTTAAATCAAGCAGAAGTCTAAAAATAAACCATGGATTATACAAGGAATAAAGATATCATGTGGGGCAAAAAGGAGGCTTCATCTACCACGTAGAAACAGCTCTGATGTTAGCACTGTAATGCAGTACAAAGAATACTGCAAAATATTGAAGCAAGTAATCCAGAAATTTAATCAGCTTTGTCATGAGGAAAAAATCATTATACCAGGCAACAAAATAAAAACTATATGGGATACAGTGAAGACAAAGACAGGTGGGGCCAAAATGGAAGACGAACAGATAGCTCTAAAAATAAATGAAACATTGCTAACAAGTGCATGTAGTGCTCCGAACCTCTTCAACAACTGCTTTGTCTTTGTTACTGACAGCGTAGGGTTATCAGGTTCTGTGAATGGTGCAATGGAGTATTTTAGGACAGTCTTTACAAATAACTAGTAAAATGTAAATGACAAATCTTCCAAAGAAGTAGCATCCACCATAAAATCCTTAGAATCTAGGTATTCTAATGATTATGATAACATATCAAAGAGTGTTCATGTGAGTTGAGTTCTGTCTTAAGTTGTGTAATCAATCTCGTATCAGTGGAATATTTCCACACTGGCTAAAATATCCTGAAATTAAGCCTCTCTACAAGAAGGGAAACAAAAGAGATACCATCAAACTATCGACCAATTTCATTTTTTCCGACCTTTTCAGAAATATTGTAAAAGGTTATGTTCAAGCGTCTCCTTAAGCATTTGACTTAAAATAATGTATTGTTCAAGTCACAGTTTGAGTTCCTTAAGGTTTATAATACAGAGAAAGCTGTTTACACGTACATTAAGAATTCATTAGATAACAAATTAAAGGCTACTGACATTTTCTGTGACCTGTCAAAAGCCTTTAACTGACTGAATCATAGCATCCTCATAAGGAAATTACAATATTATGGCGCCACTGGCAGTGCTGCGAAATGGTTCGAGTCTTACGTAACTAAAAGGAAACAGAAGGTGTTGTTGCGAAATACCTGTACATCAAGCAGTCAGTCTTCACAGATTGGGAATTAATTACATGTGGTGTCCCATCTTGGGTCCGCTGCTTTTTCTTGTGTAAATTAATAACCTCTCATCTGTTAAATTTCCAAATGCTAATTTAGTTTTGTTTGCAGATGATACAAACATTGCTGTAAGTAGCAAGTACAGACTTAGAAATGGCTGCTAATAAAATTTATAGTGTCGTTAGTAAATGGTTTAAAGCTAATTCACTGTCATTAAACTTTGAAAAAGCCCACCATATGCAGTTCAGAACTTACGTGTAACATATGAAGACATGCAGACAGAAGAGGTTGACAGTGTTAAATTTCTGGGATTACAACTCGATAAACTCGTGCGAAGGGCATACCACAGAATTGCTGAAGAGCCTCAACGAGTCTGTATTTGCAGTGAGAATGATGACTGAGGCAGGAGATATAAATATTAAAAAAAAAAAACCTTGCATACTTTACTTACTTTCATTCTGTTATCTCATGTGGGATGATATTCTGTGATAACTCGTTAAACAGAGCAACAGTTTTTAGCGTGCAAAAGCGTGTAATAAAACTCATTTGTGGTGAAATTCAAGGACATCATTTAGAAACCTGTTCAAGGTACTTTGTGTTCTAACTGCGGTTTCTCAGTACATTTATTCCTTAATGAAATTTGCTGCAAGAAATATGTCTCTATTTCCAGTCAATAGCTCAATACGTAGTATCAATACTAGGGATAAGAACGATCTTCATAAAGACCTAAAATCACCTACCTAGGTCCAAAAAGGAAGCCAATATTCAGGAACACACATTTTCAATAAACTCGCGGCAACCATTAAAAACTTGGTTTCAGTCGAAGCAGTTTTGACAGCCCTTGATCGCAACAGTCGAGTTATTTTGTGTATGACAGGTACGGCCAGCAGCCCAGGGGAGACGCTGCAGGCGACGTCCAAAATGCACTCGCGTCGGTCGTCTGCCGCTATAGCGTATTAACGCCAAATTTTACCGCAGTGTCCTAACGAATACGTTTGTCGTAGGTACTACACCGATTTCACGCTGTGTTACATGTCTGTCAGCATCGACAACTCTACGCAAATGATGCTGCTTTCGGTCGTTAAGAGAAGGACGTCGGCCACTGCGTTTTCCATGATGAGAAGTAATTCTTGAAATATGGTACGAGTATTCCCGGCACTCTCTTGACGCTGTGGATCTCGTCATATCGAATTCCTTAACGATTGTCGAAATGGAATATCCCATACGTCTAGCTCCATCTACTATTCCGCATTAAGAGTCTGTTACGTACAAATGCCAGCTGCGCCAATTCACTGCCCTTTTATACCTTGTGTACGCCATACTACCGTCATGTACATATACTACCATCATATATATACTACCGTCATATATATACAGGGTTATTACAAATGATTGAAGCGATTTCACAGCTCTACAATAACTTTATTATTTGAGATATTTTGAAAATGCTTTGCACACACATACAAAAACTCAAAAAGTTTTTTTAGGCATTCACAAATGTTCGATATGTGCCCCTTTAGTGATTCGGCAGACATCAAGCCGATAATGAAGTTCCTCCCACACTCGGCGCAGCATGTCCCCATCAATGAGTTCGAAAGCATCGTTGATGCGAGCTCGCAGTTCTGGCACGTTTCTTGGTAGAGGAGCTTTAAACGCTGAATCTTTCACATAACCCCACAGAAAGAAATCGCATGGGGTTAAGTAGGGAGAGCGTGGAGGCCATGACATGAATTGCTAATCATGATCTCTACCACGACCGATCCATCGGTTTTCCAATCTCCTGTTTAAGAAATGCCGAACATCATGATGGAAGTGCGGTGGAGCACCATCCTGTTGAAAGATGAAGTCGGCGCTGTCGGTCTCCAGTTGTGGCATGAGCCAATTTTCCAGCATGTCCAGATACACGTGTCCTGTAACGTTTTCTTCGCAGAAGAAAAAGGGGCCGTAAACTTTAAACCGTGAGATTGCACAAAACACGTTAACTTTTGGTGAATTGCGAATTTGCTGCACGAATGTGTGAGGATTCTCTACCGCCCAGATTCGCACATTCTGTTCACTTCACCATTAAGAAAAAATGTAGCTTCATCACTGAAAACAAGTTTCGCACTGAACGCATCCTCTTCCATGAGCTGTTGCAACCGCGCCGAAAATTCAAAGCGTTTGACTTTGTCATCGGGTGTCAGGGTTTGTAGCAATTGCAAACGGTAAGGCTTCTGCTTTAGCCTTTTCCGTAAGATTTTCCAAACCGTCGGCTGTGGTACGTTTAGCTCCCTGCTTGCTTTATTCGTCGACTTCCGCGGGCTACGCGTGAAACTTGCCCGCACGCGTTCAACCGTTTCTTCGCTCACTGCAGACCGACCCGTTGATTTCCCCTTACAGAGGCATACAGAAGCTTTAAACTGCGCATACCATCGCCGAATGGAGTTAGCAATTGGTGGATCTTTGTTCGTCTTGAAGTGTCGTTGCACTGTTATGACTGACTGATGTGAGTGCATTTCAAGCACGACATACGCTTTCTCGGCTCCTGTCGCCATTTTGTCTCACTGCGCTCTCGAGCGCTCTGGCAGCAGAAACCTGAAGTGCGGCTTCAGCCGAAAAAAACTTTATGAGTTTTTCTGCGTATCTGTAGTGTGTCGTGACCATCTGTCAATGAATGGAGCTACAGTGAATTTAAGAAATCGCTTCAATCATTTGTAATAGCCCTGTATATATATATATATATATATATATATATATATATATATATATATATATATATATATGTGTGTGTGTGTGTGTGTGTGTGTGTGTGTGTGTGTGTGTGTGTATCGCTATCTCATGTCTTTTACCTGGTCAGTGTAAATATTGACCCGAATATAACAGTTTCAAAAACTTATCATCAAGAGGTGTCATTTTAAAGATGTAACCCTGGAAGTTAAGCATTAAATTTAGAAGTTGTGTACATGGCTTAGTATAGAGTAACTTACAACGCGCAAATTACGCAGGATTTATTCATCCAGGACTCAGCGACTTTGAATCAACTTTACACACATTTTATAAACTTTTCTAAAGTTTTTCTGACTTTAAACATTTCAAATTCTTAACGTCGCACATTTAACACAGTAATTCACTTGCTAAGTAACTTGTCCATGCTTGCCAGTTTCCTTTTTTAGTGAATCGCAGGTTGGAATACGGATATCTTTTTGCCATTTGAACATAGTGCATTTGTTTTCCTCAAAAGCGTAACAGACGAACATTACTGCATTTAGGCGAAAAATGTAAGTTGCAGTCATACTTTAATAATCATCATTATCATCATCATTTAAGACTGATTATGGCTTTCAGCGTTCAGCCTGGAGCATAGTACCCCTTATAAAATTCCTCCATGATCACCTATTCAGTGCTAACATTGGTGCCTCTTCTGATGTTAAGCCTATTACTTCAAAATCATTCTTAACTGAATCCAGGTACCTTCTCCTTGGTCTGCCCCGACTCCTCCTACCCTCTACTGCTGAACCCATGAGTCTCTTGGGTAACCTTGCTTCTCCCATGCGTGTAACATGACCCCACCATCTAAGCCTGTTCGCCTTGACTGCTAAATGTATAGAGTTCATTCCCAGTTTTTCTTTGATTTCCTCGTTGTGCACACCCTCCTGCCATTGTTCCCATCTACTAGTACCTGCAATCATCCTAGCTACTTTCATATCCGTAACCTCAACGTTATTGATAAGGTAACCTGAATCCACCCAGCTTTCGCTCCCACACAACAAAGTTGGTTGAAAGATTGAACGGTGCACAGATAACTTAGTCTTGGTACTGACTTCCTTCTTGCAGAAGAGAGTAGATCGTAGCTGAGCACTCACTGCATTAGCTTTGCTACACCTCGCTTCCAGTTCTTTCACTATGTTGCCGTCCTGTGAGAATATGCATCCTGAGTACCTGAAACCGTCCACCAGCTCTAACTTTGTTCCTCCTATTTGGCATTCACTCCGTTTATGCCTCTTTTCCACTGACATTACTTTCGTTTTGGAGATGCTAATCTTCATACCATAGTCCTCACATTTCTGATCTAGCTCTGAAATATTACTTTGCAAACTTTCAATCGAATCTGCCATCACAACTAAGTCATCCGCATATGCGGGACTGCTTATTTTGTGTTCACATATCTTAATCTAACCCATCCAGTCTATTGTTTTCAACAAATGATCCATAAATAGTATGAACAACAGTGGAGACAGGTTGCAGCCTTGTCTTACGCCTGAAACTACTTTAGTAAGTAAATAAGAAATGTTTTTATTGAACCTTCTCTCTCTACATACGTAAACTTGCGTCCCCTGCACTCTCCTTTTTGTTTGTCTGGTCTGAGACACTACTTACAAGGGAACCTCCCCATCGCACCCCCCTCAGATTTAGTTATAAGTTAGCACAGTGGATAGTCCCTGAAAAACTGAACACAGATCAATCGAGAAAACAGGAAGAAATTGTGTGGAACTATGAAAAAAATAAGCAAAATATACAAACTGAATAGTCCATGTGCAAGATAGGCAACATCAAGAACAGCATGAGCTGAGGGGTGCCACGGTCCCGTGGTTTGCGTGAGCAGCTGCGGAGCGAGAGGTCCTTGGTTCGAGTGTTCCCTCAAGTGCAAATTTTAATTTTTTTCTTTTCGCAAAGTTATGATCTGTCCGTTCGTTCATTGACGTCTCTGTTCACTGAAATAAGTTTAGTGTCTGTTTTTTTGCGACCGCACCGCAAAACCGTGCGATTAGTAGACAAAAGGACGTGTCTCTCCAATGGGAAACGAAAACATTTGATCGCAAGGTCATAGGTCAACCGATTCCTCTAGAGGAAAATCCGTCTGGTATATTCTATACGACACTGGTGACGGCACGTGCGTCACATGACAGGAATATGTTGTCGACCCACCTAACTTGTACACTTGGCGAATGAGTAAAAAGATTCTTATACCTTGCCCGATTTAGGTTTTCTTGTGGATGTGATAATCACTCCCAAAAAAGTGATGAAAACATAAGAGTTTGTCACATAAACTGGAACAAATGAATGCAACAGTTTCACAGTCGCACAGTTTTCCCTGTGCTCTGTCAAAACATATGTTTTAAACGTTTTCATATTTTTCCGTGTGTAGACCGTCAAATCCTGTATATGTCCAAGCAAATCTGAACATGTCCTGGAATTTTGGAGAACGAAGTTAATTATGTGTGATTGCCTGATCTTTGATAATTGTCGGAAAATAAAAGATTAAACTTTTCACTCGAGGGAAGACTTGAACCAAGGACCTCTCGTTCCGCAGATGCTCACGCTAACCACGGGACCACGGCGCTCTTGAGCTCACGCTCTCCTTGATGTTGTCTATTTTACACATGGACTACTCAGTTTGTATATTTTGCTTATTTTTTTTTCATAGTTCCACACAACTTCTTCCTCTTTTCTCGACTGATCTGTGTTCAGTTTTCCAGGGCCTATCCACTGTGCCAACTTACAATTAAATCTGAGGGGGGTGCGATGGGGACGTTCCCTTGTTAGATATTTTGGTACGGTCTTGAAATTCCCCTGACCAATATCTCGACAGTATCGATGTCGATAAGATGCTAAAATCTTTGAGACTCTCGATTCTCATTTCAAGATAACCTAAGGGAAGGAATTTTGTGTGCCATCTGTCTGTAAATCTTGTTCTTCGTAACATCGTATTTGAACTGCTTCTGTGTTGTATTCTTTACAGTAGAAGTTGGGGACCAACCCAGAATAAGCCTAAACGGGTGTGGATAACCACCTAAAATGCACCGTCAGGCTGGCCGTATACCAACCAATGGTCGCCAATCTGCTGTGCGGATTTCATCCAGCCGTAGCCCCCCTCCCTTCTGCTCTGCGCGTTACTTTATAGGAGCGGGTCCTTTTATGTTACAAATACACACTAGTCTCAACAAGAATCAGTCTCCTGGGAGATGTTTACGGAACCTTTATATCTATATTTGACCTGTACTACCTTTTCTAACACACTGTATGTGTAAACGAGATTATTTTCCTTCATTGGGTGTAAGAAAGCCGTTTCCGTGTTTTTGGTACTGCGTGCGCCAAGAGAGAAACATCTAGCTGACGGACGGACGCGGCTGCCGAGTGTGTTTTGCACGTCGGGGTCTGCGTGGCCCCGCTTGCTGAGAAGTCCTCGAGCGGAAAACAAGCGGCTGACCACAAAGGCGAGGCGCGAGGTCTTGTTTAGGGACGGCAAACACCGCAGGCCGCAGCAGGGGCGCCGACGGTGGAGCCGTCTGCATGCTGTACCGCTTGTTCACCGTGGCTTTCCCTCCTAACCGCACTCCTGGCTGAGTTGGGGAACCGAGGACACGTGAATTTAACGAAAACATACATACAATCGACAAAATATATGTTGCATACAGCTTTGTTGTCAATACTGGACGTAACAGTAAACAAAAAGGATTTTGTTCTGTCAGGTATAAGAAAAAAAATAAAGAAGATAAGCAAATTTCCACTTGATAAACGTAAGCAAGAAAGAGAGAAAAAAAAAGAACTCACAAAAGTTTCTACTTCAGCTACGACTGTTTCTTTCGCGAACATCTTGCGTAACACCTTCTTAGTGAACCAGTTTGCTCTCGTCGTTCTTTGGGACACTTTTAAATGCTTAACTCCGTTTTCAAATGCTCCTTTACAAAATAAAACATAGGAGAACTGCTCCAATTCAATCCTTGTATTACTGAAAAATTGAGTGAACTGCAAATTACTGTCCATGGCACTTGGAAACAGCTGAAATCAAGCAAAGCTCCTGGGTCCGACTGAATTCCTATCATATTCTGTACTGTATCCGGGGCTGAGTTAGCCCCTCTGTTAACTAATCTCTCGAACAAAAAATCGTGCCCAGTAGGTGGAAGAAAGCACGAGACACACCCGTTTACAATGTGGGTGGTAGAAGTGATCCACAAATCTAGCGTCTATTATCCTTGACATCAATTTGTTGTACAATCTTAGAACATATTCTGAGCTCAAATATAATGAGGTATCTTGAATAGAATGACCTCACCCATGCCAACCAGCATGGACACCCGTTAACATCGATCGTGTGAAACCCCACTCGCACATTTCTCGCATGACATACTGCAAGCTTTGGATCAAGGCAGTTAGATAGATGCGGTAGTCTTGATTTCAAGAAAGGATTTGACTCAATACCACATGTAAGCTTATTATATGAAATTCGATTCTATGGGGTATCAGGCGAAATTTGTGACTGCAGTGTGGATTTTTTGGTAGGGAGGTCGCAGCAAGGTATCTTGGATGGAATATCTTCGACAGATGTAGGTACACCTTCAGATGTGCTCCAGGGAAGCGTGTTGAAACCCCTATTGTTAAAGTGTTACATTAACGACCTTGCAGACAGTGCTAATACTCACGTTAGAAAAATGGTTCAAATGGCTCTGAGCACTATGGGACTCAACATCTGAGGTCATCAGTCCCCTAGAACTTACAACTACTCAAACCTAACTATCCTAAGGACATCACACATATCCATGCCCGAGGCAGGATTCGACCCTGCGACCGTAGCGGTCGCGCGGTTCCAGACTGAAGCGCCTAGAACCTGTCGGCCACTGCTGCCGGCTTACCTCAGAAGTTCTGCAGATGATGCAGTCATCTACAATGAAGTACTGTCACAAAGAAGCTGCATAAACATTAGTCAGATATTGATAAGATTTCAAAGTGATGCAGAGGTTGGTTACTTCCTCCTACAAATACTTGATTTGTGGGGTAAAACAGACAGTAAACTTCGGTTTACTGGTAGACTTCTGGGGAAATGCACTCTACAAAGCAAATAACTTACAAATCAGTCGTGTGACCCATCCTCGAATTTTGCTCAAGTGTGTGGTACCCGTATCGAAGAGGACTAACATACAGTATTGAATGTGTACAGAGAAAGGCAGCACGAATGATCACAGGTTTGTTTGATCTATGGGAGATTGTCACAGAGATGCTGAAGAAAGTGAACAGGCAGACTCTTGAAGATAACTATCACTAGAAAGCCTACTTAGGAAGTTTCAAGGACCGACTTTAAATGATGACATCAGGAATGCACTACAACTCCTACGCATCGCTCTCATAAGGGACAAGATTAAATTAATGACATAATGCACGAAGGCATTTAAAGATTCTTTTATCCTATGCTCATTCGTGAATGGAGCATGAAAAATCATAACTCGTACAGAGTGCCATGCACATCACAGTGCTTTGCAGAGTATAGATGTAGATGTAGACACAGATGCATATTATGTAAGATAGCAAGAACTATGCCCCTTACATGAAGTCATTAAAGATCACCGAGTTCACGTTGAGCGGACAGTAGGGCTGAACGAAAATGACTGACAAGGCACAATGCATCTTTTAGAGGGTATAGTATGGACATATTGGAATAATTAATGTTGGGTGATGGTTTTAAAGTAATTCACGCTACATGAAAACTTTGTGGAGACGCATCGATTTACTGGAGGCTTGTTTATCCCAGGGAAGTATTCAGAGTTGACCGCGGCCGGGTGGCGCCACGCGAAGGGAAGCGACAATAGGCATATTAGGGCAGCTCAGAGAAAGCCTTAAAATGAGTGACAGTGACGGAGTGGTTGACCACATGCTGGTGCACCGGGAAGCAGACGGAGAACTTGTACGCCTGTAGATAAATGTCCGTCGTCCCGTTTTCAGTGAAACATGCGAGAAAGCCGCGCAAAGCTACGGTGGAGCGGTCAACAGAGGCCAAAATATGCGTGTTCGCGACTATAGCAACTTCACGCTGAATTCACGGTCTGCAGAGTCTGAAGTAAATCAAGTGAAGAGCGACAGAATGAAATACACTGGCCTCCAATGGGAACGTAGGACCAAAGAATTTGAAGTACTCTCCTGGGAGTCAGAATTTCGGAAAAATTGGTGCTTTATGCACCTTGATGGGTGGCCTGGGAGGAGCTAAATAGCAGAAGTTGAGAGGAAGGGAAATTTTGTGGGAATTTGATCACTTCCCAGAGCAGGCATTGGTCGGCACTGGGAAGCGACGCTTAATTGACGCGACCGGCTCTGCAATTGGCGTAAGTGATTTTGCTGGAGGGGAAACCGAGGCGAAGAGCGGACTGGGAGAAGTTTCCTTAGGGGTCTTCCGTTCCCAGCTTGCCTAGAGTGCGGACGTGGCGTTCTTTACTCAGCTTGCCTGAGAGAAAGTGAGCATCTCTGCAGTTTATGACTTAGGAAACGGAACGATTGAGGTTGGAGATAGGAAGTTTTCGTTCAGCTATGTACTGAGCAAGATAGCTAGGAGTGATCGACGAGCGCAGCCTTGCAGCACCACGAGGTCGGCCGACGTCCGCATAACGACGCCGCGCCGCCACGCTGAATTCGGTGATATTGCGCCCGCTCCGGTTTGAGCTAGGCCACTGATTAATTTGTTGTATCACGCTGGCAAAGCTTCCACGAGGGTTTCATGTCCCATGTATTGTAGAATTCTTCTCGCACTTCACATTACGCCTGGATGAATCGATAGGAATTAATTTTGATTTATCGCGGTTTACTCCACGTAAACGCAATTTATTCCCACTGCCTGTTAGGAGAGTCATGTAATGTGATGATTGAAGGTCGTGAGTTAAAATAAATTTGTGCTAATCGACTGCATCTGTTTTCAATCAGATAGTTGAAATCCCAAATCACTTTCTTAATTAATTTTATGTTCAACATTTGCATCTGGTGTTCAATAGCTGAATTTAACATCAATGTGCACTCCTTTTTATTTTAAAAAGGGATCAATTCTGAATCAATTAATGTCAACACTGCCACCGCAGTTCAATCAGGAGTCATAGGGCCTTATTACTTTCTTTGCGTTATCCGATATTGCGGCAGTTTTGCACTCTCTGTTGATCTGTTAGTCAATTAGCTGGTGTGAACACACGCCAAAACCAGATAAGTGACAGGTGGCGTGTTACAATTAGATTAAGGGTTTTTGATTGTACATTTGTTTGTCTCTCATTAAGTTTATCGTTATAGTTAGAACAGAAGTTACTTGCATAAATTTCTATGTCATATATATCGGACGTGACTCTTTGAAAATCTGAGTGTGAACTAACAGTTTTTGTCGCCTGTCAATAAAATTAAATCATTGATCGTAATAGGGAACAAAACTGACTTCTCTCTGTCAGTACAGCCATAAGAAAAGAAAAATAAGGGAGTTTTTTTGAAAAATGAAGAAACCGCAGGACAGTTGCTTAATCCACAATATTTAATTGTGTACACTACCGGTTTCAGAACACTTAAAGTTCCATAATCTGGTGTAAAAAATGAAATCACTTAATCATCTGAGGTCATCCTCACTGTTGCCATGGAAACAAACATTCTGTATCAGGAGGGTAAAAGCTACAAAAATTCCATAACAAACCGATACCCAGTTCTGCACGCCCCTTTTTGACACGAACCCTTAGCTCCATGACAACACTGGGGTGAGGATTACCTCAGATGCTAAAGTGATTTTATTTTTTACCCTAGGTGATGGAACCGATACCGGTTCTGTACACAATAAAAGATTTTTGAATTAAGCAACTGTCGTGAGGTTTCTTCATTTTTCAAAATCCACTTCTAGAGTTGCGTCTGCTGCATAAGATGATAAACACATTTCCTCTGGATAAACACAAGAGAAAGAAGAAAAACAAAACCTTACAAAAGTGAGCCGAGTGCGGCTCGCGTTGAGGCCGTTCATAGCTTGGGATCTTGTAATAGCGATAGTGGCGTCTCGTTTTCTTAGTGTGTTCACTGGCGCCACTATGTTTGCTCGCCTTGTCTGTCCGTGAGTGGCAGCGTGTAGTGTGGTACCATCTTTGGAGTGGCCTCTAGTATTTCCGAGTCGTCGTGCGTTCAGGGAGCTGAGTTGCGACGGAGCAGCAGTGCAGCAGTGAGGTCCGGACAGCCAGTACTCGCCCGACCGCCTGCGACACACATGCACTGTCCGGCGGAAGGATTTGGTTGCGAGAGTGCACGACCACGTCAAGGGCCGGATTCAGCGAGTTTTAGTTGAATGGACCTTAGTATTCGAGTAATGCAACTTTCACCTGTGTGTGTGTGTGTGTGTGTGTGTGTGTGTGTGTGTGTGCGTGTCTGCCCATTGAAGTGCCCTCATGGCAATTAAGTTGTCAGTTTGCGATTTATACTGGGATCTTTCCCATGCCTGACTTCAGTGGGGACGACCGTTGGTTGGTCGTTCGTTGGTCGTCGCAGCGGACGACGTGCATTTGGTTTTCCGACCGCTTCTGGGTTCTCTGTATTTGTGCCGACTTACAATTCGTCCATGTTGTTTCGAGTGACTGGTTTTAGTATTGTTTGAGACATTGCAGAATTGTCTTCGCCGTTCCATGTGTATCTTGAGTGGTTTTTAAATGTGCAGTTATTTATATGCTGTCTGCGTTCTGGATCGTCGTGTGTGTTAGGCAGTCGGCTTGGGACGGAGCAGGGAGGAGGTCCGCAGTGTGAGGGCGGGCTGGGACTGCTGGCAGCATGCAGGCACTGTCGGCTTGAGGGGCTGTAGCCAACGACAGAACCCAGGACTTTTGAAGTTGAGTGAACCGCATCCAGTAGTGAAACCTCCACTGTTTGAGAACTCGCTGTTGTTTGGGTGTTGTTGCTCCCAGGGTCGATGAGACCAGCCGCAACAAATGGAGTCTGTCAGGTTGGCGGAAGCTATTAGCCGCCTTCTACTCGTTGATGTGAGTTCAGATTTAGTATTATTCTTATTAGTGAAGTGCAATCAGCGGTATTTTCTGCCTTGTGGCCACTAACGTCCCAGTTACCTGGCCAGGAGGTTAGCGTTCTTTTCTTGCAGTGTATCTTTCCTCATCGTGTTGATGCTGTCCAACACGGCGTGTAAGTTCGACAGCCTCTTGAATCGTACTGTGCATATGTTTTGGGAGGTCTACCTTTGTTCTAGTGTTTCCTTTGGCCTTTTCCTGAAGATGTAGTGCTGTCCGTCCTTCGCCCTTGCCTAAAGGTGTTACATCATTGTACCTGTGATCGGACGTTAGGCTGATTGGTTAGTCAGTCGGTTGGCGCTTAAGCTACCCCTAGTGCGAGTTGCCATCCTGTTTCGCGACTACAACTCTTGGCTGTCTGTCTCACGGCTTACACAGCTGTAGTCACCTTCCTCAGGTCGATCCAGGGAGCACTGTCTGTGGATCACTCCGTCTTATTTGGACGAGTTGTCATAATTGTTTAAAATTTACCCTAATGTTTTAACGTGTTATTGCCTTCCCCACTTGTAGTTCTGTCCTTTAGCCATTAATTGTTTGTAACACTGCTTGTGGCCTTCAGCCACAGAAGAATTTTTAAAATTGAGTGGACTGATATGTTATGCAATGAGGTTCTCCACAGAAACGGCGAGGAAAGGAATATATGTAAAGTAGTGGCAAGAAGGACAGGGACAAAATCTGTTAAGACATCACGGAATAACTTCCATGGCAGTAGCGGGAGCTGTAGAGGGCAAAATCTGTAGAGGAACACAGAAATTGGAATATATCTAGCAAATAATTGAGGACTTAGGGTGTAAGTGCTACTCTGAGATGAAAAGGTTGGCGCAAGAGAGGATTGGCGAGCCGTATCAAACCAACCAGAACATTGACGACTTGGTAAGAAACAAGCCTTATGTGGCGTATTACTCGGAAAGACGAATTGGTTACATGGCCGAGTTGACTGCTCAGACATGTTTATGACCGAAAAGCTGGGGAGACAGTAAGGCTGTACACTCCAGCACGCTACACGTCTTTAGGCGCCACTGAAAAGGTGGCTACTAGGACAAGATAGAAACGTCATGTGCGGTTCGTCGTATCTTCCCTGTCCACAACGCTTCCCTTGCAGTAGCCGTAAAACTACATTTTCCGGTGCCATTGCTGTTTGCCACTGCAGTGTCTGTTGTTTCGTCATCGGCTGTTTTGAGTCACGGATGACAATGCGGACACTTCGTCTGAATCTAGGCTGGCTGATTTTGTTGTATTTTGAGTTTCTCCATTGGTCGAAGTGTCTCTACTCCAGTAGGCATCACGCACTTCTTTCTTTCGCTTGATACACGACCTTTAATGTCATAATAGTAGTAGGTAATGTCACAGCGACAACAGCAAACCGTGTCTAGTTGTTAGCGTTTTTGGCTAGTAGCGCGTAGGTTCCGGGTTTGATTCCCAGTTACCATCTCGAAACATTCTCCGGTGGGAAGGCCTGGAAAGACGTCCACTCGGTCTTGTGTGGCCAACTGTACAGCCCCTTGAAAATAAGAGCAACGAAATGCGTAAGTCGGCGGAGCAATGTTACGTCGAAAGGCTTGCATCTGGATAGGTAACAAAACAGTTGTTTATTTCCAGCAGACCATCAGCCGTTACATTTTTCGGGTTAGAGAGCTAAATTTGCGTATTGCTACCGCACGTCTTATTCTTTGCAAGGTTCCAGATTAGCTTTACAGGATTTGGGTATAGAAAGTGATGTGTTGGGAGATGTGCCAACACCTTGTAGTTAGAGGAGGCCGAAATGCACGCTATAATCTAACGCAGACTGGCGTGAGGTCTGGAACAGGATACGTAATGAATGCTATAAAGAAAAGTACGTAGCTGCTGGAATACTTAACTTTAATCCATCATTTGTATACAGCATTCTTGATGATACAAGTGAGACTCTCTCTAGAAATGGTTAATGGCGCCTTGCTAGGTCATAGCCATGGACTTAGCTGAAGGCTATTCTAACTGTCTCTCGGCTAATGAGAGAAAGGCTTCGTCAGTGTAGTCGCTAGCAAAGTCGTCCGTACAACTGGGGCGAGTGCTAGTACGTCTCTCTAGACCTGCCGTGTGGTGGCGCTCGGTCTGCAATTACTGACAATGGCGACACGCGGGTCCGACATGTACTAATGGACCGCGGCCGATTTAAAGCTACCACCTAGCAAGTGTGGTGTCTGGCGGTGACACCACAGAAAGTAAATAACCGACGAGTGGCGTCAAGGACTCAGCCAAAAAAAAATCATCCAGATGCTGGTGTAAGCCTATTTACATTGCTCTCAGGTCCGGACAGGTTGTTCCACCAGGTATAAACAGGTACAATAAAAAAATTAGATTTTAGAGCTCTAAAGTAGGAAAAAATATTATTACTCCAAATTTCCTAACATCTGAAAAAATTACATGTAACTTTAGAGAAGGCACTACTGTAGCGCCTGTTCCACAACTCAACATCATCCATGAAATTAGCGTGCCAGTGCTCCAGTAACTCCATAAACGAGCCGTCTCCTTTGGCACAGTCGCACACATTTGAAACGAGTACCAACTAATACCTAGAGCACCGCAACCAAGATATTTACCTTCAACTGTTATCGTTAACTAAATACACTCCCCAAGACAACCCATATCCACAAAGACACCACAATAAGAACTTTAGCACAGTCAGCGGTCGCCTCAGGCAGTTAAAAACAACGTGAAGTTTGCAACAACGTCTCATCCAGTGTGCATATTTAGAGGGAAATTAACTGAGAGGATCACTAAAATTACTATTAGTACTTACTTTACAATCTCATAACAGGAATTCATAAATCTAACTTACTGTACCATTGTGCTGGACACCTGAATTCTAAGCATCAGTCTCAAGAATAAGCCTTCGTCGACAGGTAAGTGATGAGACAGCCGATCATGCATGAACACTATGAAATTTCTCCCACACAATTAGTTATGTACACTCGCTTAGGTACAAATGAGGACCATTATGATGTATCTCGATCAGTGTAAGCTCAATATTAAATTCCGTCAAATGCAACGCTCTCACAGCACGTACACTTCGATGAACTACAAACGCGACCGGATTAGAACATGGATCTACCACTTGGATGTGTTCTAGACCGGCAAGGAACCGAAGAGACTGAATATGACTATTAATCAATAGCCAGCTCCAAACTGGAAAACCAGTCACCTTTCCAAGTCGACGACTGTAATATGCGTGGGCGATGTTGATGCTTTCGCCAACAATAGACTCCGTAGCCAGTTACTACCAAAAACCGATCCTCTGTCCCGCGCTTGTACAAGCGGAACTCTCTCATTTTCGCTACGCGGCAAGGAAGCTCCCGACACCACAGGCGAATACATCGACCCTAGCATACGGGATGCCAGTATGACCGTATTAGATGGCAAGGCAGCAGCGAAGTTATGTTAATAGATCAAAGAGAAGGAGGCTGGTGCACGTTAACTAATGTCAGAATTTCGGGCTTTCCTTATATCTGTGTAATTTTAAATTTTATGTTTAGTTATACACAGCAGTCCGCATAGCACAGTTGTCTGTGGAATTTGTTGGGATGAAAATGCGTTTTCACGTCGACATATAAATACTTCAGTTGCTGGGTATGACATTTCAGAACTGCTGGAACTTATGTACTATTTCATCTCCGCCGCCACTGTCCTCGAATGTTTATGTGTGTGTATTCCTATGCGTTGGCTCAAAAAATGGTTCAAATAGCTCCAAGCACTATTGGACTCAACATCTCAGGTCATCAGTCCCCTAGAACTTAGAACTACTGAAACCTAACTAACCTAAGGATATCACACACATCCATGCCAGAGGCAGGATTCGAACCTGCGATAGTAGCAGTTGCGCGGTTCCGGACTGAGCGCCTAGAACCGCTCGACCACCACGGCCGGCAGCCTACCACTTCGCTCAAAAGCTTAACAACATGCAGGATAGTAACAGGCTTACGCCTTCTCATGTCTGCTGTTAGTATGTCTACTTCACTACCGAACGCAAGGGGTCTCTCACACATACGATTTGTGCCACTACCATGCAGAGACACTAATGCAGTGATGTTAGGAGCCACAAACCTACATTTTCGGATTATGGCATTGATAGCTATCGAATCAGGTAGGAACTTACATTTTGAAAGGCGTTTCAAGTCAGTTTAAGCCGTTTGAACTGGAGAACCTGCCCTGTAAGTGGCTGAATCAATCAGAAGAATATATAAGGGTTTGAAGAGAGCATTTGAATGTAAAGTAACAGAATTAAATTTGTTTTTGACGTGGAAAGCGGTAAAAAGTAAACAAAGAACAATGCGACACATGATATTCTCTGTAAATACAAAAAAATGGTTCAAATGGTTCAAATGGCTCTGAGCACTATGGGACTTAACAGCTGAGGTCATCAGTCCGCTAGAACTTAGAACTACTTAAACCTAACAAACCTAAGGACATCACACGCATCCATGCCCGAGGCAGGATTCGAACCTGCGACCGTAACGGTCGCGCGGTTCCAGACTGAAGCGCCTAGAACCACTCGGCCACACTGGCCGGCATATATAAAAAATAATAGCGGTGGCTAGATATATTAAAGAAAATATTTTACCGACATTACACCCTCCGTGACTCATGTAAAATCGTAACTTACGCATATAAAAATCATTTTAGTTCTTAACTTTTTTAATAACTGCTACAATTTGGTGACTGTTTTGATGTGAAAAGGTAATCTCAAAATAATGAGCAGAAAGGAAGGTGAAAAATATGTTGATATTGTCTGGGGATCGAAACCCTAAACTTTATACACATAGTCTGGTACCTAAACACTCAGCCACACAATTTAACAGCTCTGAAGGTAATTTAGTCAGATATTACAGATCTGGCACTGTTCCCAGGAGCAATGTATGTTTGTATCGTACCGAAAGTGTATCACAGTACACGTTTTGAAAGTCTTCTCGACCTTTCTCGCGAAATGGTCGCCTCCTCCATTTTCGCATAGTCTCCAGCTACAGTATCGCAATTTTCAGTTCGCGGCGTCTCCCGTGGTTGGCTCTGCTCCGGAAAAACAACCGTCTGTTCCACTTGCCTCAGTCGTCATGCGCCCGCTCTTCACCTCCTACGGGAATACCGATGATGACCGCAGGGAGTGAGTTTGTCGGAACCTCTGACCGGCACGGCAGTTAACCAGGTCCTCTCACCAGCGCTCATGCGGGAGCTGTGGAAGACAAATCCGAAAGAGCTCATGACACAAGCGGTGATGTTAAAGTGAGTGGTGGGGCAGAGTGCAAACAGGAGAGCACAGGCGGCGCCACTATAACTGCAGCGAGCACTTAGCCGCGGCCTTCGTGAATGGAGATCCGCGACAGCCTCGTGGCCAACGATAAATACAGAACTCTGCGTACGTCCGTCTGATGTAGTGTTAATGCCGGCCGACACAAACGCGTGAAGCCTGAGGCTACTATTACTCTGTGCAAGATCTTTGTCAGAGATTCCGTCGAAAAATTCTTTGACAAAACTTTTTCATGGAGCTATTACACGATTGTAAAATTTTTCGTTGTTGTTGTTCAGGAATGGAAGCCGAACAGCTGCGATGTTGGTTGCGAGTGCATTGCTTGAAATGTAAAAGGGATGGATACGATTGTGGGTGAAACGGAAAAAGGAGCTCGAATTGTTCACCAGAGTACGTTTCGCGAGCTACAGTGCGATGTCATAAAGAACAACAAAAAATACATGATACTCACTTAAGAAATACCTTTTCTTACTTTCATTCTTCATAATCAACGTTTTTCGAAAGCTTTCAGCTGTGTCATTCACAATTTAAATGATGTAACACAGCATTAGTTACGTATTTCTTCACGCTGAATACGACGCGTTCCGAGAGTTTATTCTCTTTATCAAGAGAAAACTTTTACGTAGGTATTTTATATGGTGTTCGTACGTGTGTTGTTCTACCTCACTTGCCTGCAGCTGTATTTTTATGGTTTACTACAATCACACAGATTTCTTTTGTGCGATTTTCTTTAAACTCACTTAAAACATTTACGTAAATATTTGTACTCGGTTATGAGAACAAACTGTCGCAAAGCTACGTACAAATCGTCAAAAAATACGAAACTGGCGCCGTGGAATGAAATGTCGTGTGACTACGGCCTCCCGTCGGATAGACCTTTCGACAGGTGTATGTCTTTCGATTTGATGCCACTTTGGCGACTTGCGCGTGGATGGGGATGAAATTATAATGACTAGGACAACACAACACCCAGTTCCTAAGAGGACAAAGTCTCCGACCTACCCGAGAATCGAACCCGCGTCTTTTTTTTTGTATTTTATTTTGTTCGTTAATGTTCGTTGCATTTGTTCGGGACGGACGTCCATATGACACCGGTTCAAGTTCATCGTTGATTGATTAACTCAGTTTTTTATTACAGAGGCCAGCTAACCCTCTGACCGAATACGCTGAGCTACCGTGCCGGCGCCCTTAGGATTGACATTCTGTCGCGCTGACCACTCAGCTACCGGGGGCCGGACACTGGCGCAGTACTTCATTATTTATATGAGGAAAGCTATTTCTGATAATGATCGTATCATGGTTAGGTCAAAATTTTTAACTATAGGTGAAAGTTATTCCAGCTTGTAATATAGTGCTCGAATCCCACACTGTAACATTTTACGTCTTATTACAGAAACATGTGAACCCATATACAAATCACTTAAGGACGAATGTATGAAGTGTTGTGTTGGCAGAAGAGCCAACACCGTGTTACTAGTGGAGGCCGAAATGCACGCGTTTTAGCTCACGCAGGCTGGCGTGAGGAGGGAAGGACTATACTGACGTGAGGTCTGGAACGTGACAAGGAATTAGAATTCAGAAAGCGGACGTAATTAGTTTGATACTTAACATTAATCCATTAATGTTGAACGTCGCTCTTGACGGTACATGATTCACAATATTATCTGTCCAGAATACATTCATAGTAACTGAATATGACGCCTTGCTAGGTCGCTGCAAATGACGTAGCTGAAGGCTATGCTAAACTGTCGTCCCTGCAAATTAGAGCGTATGTAGACAGTGAACCATCGCTAGCAAAGTCGGCTGTACAACTGGGGCGAGTGCTAGGGAGTCTCTCTAGACTAGACCTGCCGTGTGGCAGCGCTCGGTCTGCAATCACTGATAGTGGCGACACGCGGGTCGGACGTATACTAACGGACCGTGGCCGATTTAAAGGCTACCACCTAGCAAGTGTGGTGTCTGGCGGTGATACAACATGAAGGTTATGTACAGAGTTCAAATAAATACATTTATTTTATTCACATACACTTTGAACACTCTTGGCTTTTCACATCTCCATCTCCTTCCACATGCCTTCTTTTTGTACGTAAGCACAATATCATCCACAGTGCAACGACCCCGATGGAACTGATTGCTGCTGTTATTTCTTTGCAGGACTCGACGGTTGATTATGATTTTTGTAGTCAGAGTGTTGTTATGAGCCCGCATCTCGTGGTCGTGCGGTAGCGTTCTCGCTTCCCACGCCCGGGTTCCCGGGTTCGATTCCCGGCGGGGTCAGGGATTTTCTCTGCCTCGTGATGGCTGGGTGTTGTGTGCTGTCCTTAGGTTAGTTAGGTTTAAGTAGTTCTAAGTTCTAGGGGACTGATGACCATAGATGTTAAGTCCCATAGTGCTCAGAGCCATTTTGTTGTTATGAAAAATTCCATATTCATCACATTTGGGAACGATCACTGTGGTGGTAGCCACCCACCAAATGCACTTCTACATTTTATAGCTTAAATGCACTAAAGGAAATGAAGTGGAATGCATACAATGGCGAACTTGGGTCAAGGTTAGGCCTTCTGTCTGTCTTCTGTCAAAGATCTTTGCTAAAATTTTCCCTACTACTGTGCCAAATATTTGACCAAAGGGTTTTGATAAGTATTTATCGTTGGCCACGGACACTACCTTGATGACGTCACACAGACGTCTGGTCAGACCTGCATTTATCGTAGGCCACGCGACAGCCTCTAGTGTCTTCACAAGACCGATGCTATACCCAAGGACAGGCGTGGCCGCGCTATCGGTTCACGGTGCGAATTCCAGTTTGAAATCTTGAAGTAAACGTATAAACATTCTTCAGCCGTTTCACCTCGAATTTATCATCAAGGCATTTACTTGCTTCAACATCAAGCTTTAGGGAAATGTGGAGCCTTGCGGCACTGTAAGGTATGAAAAATACAGCTTTTAAATCACTTGGTACAGAGAAACAATCATTCAGTAGGAAAAAAGCACGATATTGCACAGAAATCTATTTTTAGTTTAAAAATATGAAGAACTTACATCTACTGTTGTTTAATAGGCGGATCTTCCTTGTTTTAAATAGCTGCTTTTGAAAATATTACAAAAAAGGGCTGTTTTTCTGAATTATTTGTTTTACATCATTATTAGAAGCAGATTTCTCATAAAAGGGAGTGTAGTCACCTGTCATTTCTAGAAGCTGTTTAAAAACTTCTCTAATATTTTCGTTGCCTAGGAAAAAACTTAACAATGTCATTAGTTTTGTTTGAAACAAGTGGTAGAAATAATAAATCATATGTTTGCTCTAAGGCGACTTTCCTAAGATATACTCGTAACTCTTCATCCCGCTCGCAGTGAGTTTATTTTATTGCACCCATTTATGAATTTTAATAGACAATGCGATATGTGACCTTCAATATAGAAATTTGAGAGGTTTCTTATTTGCGTGTTTATGAACGTGCTCTAAATACCTATCAGACACCTGTGTATTGTTATTGATCTGCGGACCAAGAAACGATGGAGAGGCTTTGTCCCACATAGCCCTCAGTAGTCCACAACCCCACAACAGACCACAGCAGAGGGTACTTTTTCAGCTCAATATTATGTAAAAATCAACACCTATTTCTTTCAGGCATTGTTTATAATGTATATGCTTTTTAGATTTTTTGTTGATATCAGGTAATGCAGCATACTTTCTAAACTAATTAGAAGTATTTTGAATATTTTTGAACCTGTTTAGGGTTATTAAAAATTACAAAGAAATTGCTGCAATTTCTTTCCAAAATGCTTCCTCAAATTGAGGTACGAATTAATCCAATGCTATACATTTGAAGGAGACCAAATTTTTACCAGATATTCATGGCATGATGGCTGAGGTACCCGACCTATTTAATTCCACCTATTATGTATATTACAAGGATAAAAAGTATCACAGCTAGCATTTTAATTTTTATAATTTTTTCGTAATAAAAAAGGTAATTTTTTTCTATAATTTAGTTGATTCTGCAATAAAGCTTAGGTCTACTACATAAGTATGGACTACTGCAAGTTACAGAAATAATTAGAGCAATGCTTTATAAATTTTAGGAAATATTTGTACCTGAATTTCGAAAAATACAACTTGGGGGGGGGGGGGGGGGAATTACGAATGAAGATATGAGTCCAATTCAACTGTGCCTCAGAACATTCCTGAAGCATAGTCCTCATCCTGCAGCATTTCTTCATCTTCAAACTTCCTCTTGGCATTCGTTTTAGCACTTATTGTTCTCTGGTAACTTGAAGAGCGAATCTTTCAGCTTCATGCACCGGTTGTCTGTCACACGCAAGCAATTGATCTTCCATATTAGAGCCATATTTTATGCCTAAATTTATCAGGACTTCCTACCTTCCTATCACTGAATCATTGAAACATATCATTGCATCTAGTACACCAAATTTTAATGTATTTTGTCCTACAAAAACATTCCTGAGTAATCTTTCCCATATGCAATTTTTGAAACTTTTCATTTGTATTCTGAGTGCCCACATGATGACATTTACTAAGCAAAACAGGGTAACTCAGGTCTCTAAAAATTGATTTTATTTCATTCGTAACAGGCTCAGGAACAGAATGCTTATGTTGGTGTAACTGGAGCACTTTCTTTTGCTTTTTGGTAACAACACCAAGAATCTGCTCCTTTAGGGCAAAGCCCTTGAACAGGGTGGTCATCCGTGGCAACTTATGAAAGTAGGTGGCCCATACAGCTTTTCTCATTGCTGTAAAATCATTCAGAGGTGCATTTCTTCTAATAGCTAGTCCATAATAACTCTGAAGAAGATCTATTTCAGTTTTTGTCAATGTGCCTCGGCCAGCCAGAGACTTCCAATCAGATAGTAACTTTACTTTCATTTCTTTTCGTAGCTTCCTCAATCTAGCACCCACCCTCTTTTACAGATGTCGACAACACTCCTATTTTGTTACCAACGTATCACCGTAAACACTGAACTAATTAATTTTATTGCAAGCTTTAGAGTCCCCATCGCCTAGGTATTTCGTTTATCTGACGTTATAAACAGGCACCGACCTCTAAAATATTTGTAGAGTTCCACCATACTCCATACCTGCACTGTAATCATCATAATTCTTAGAACACTGAAGTTCGATATGTCCGTAGGTGTTACCATGGCAGGTGTGGCAGTACTTAGATAAGCACTCAACATCAACAACTTTCTCATTCTCCAGAGAAGTAGCACTTACAACACCATTCAAGGAACAATGTCCTCGACGATGCCATGTCCTATCAAGTGCAACAGCAATGTCCTGGTTCCACTAATATGTACAGTTTATCTACTGCACGTTTGATAGAAGCGTTAGACACAACCATCAAGGCAACTAAATGTATTTTTATGTACCTGCTAAACCTACTGGGAGGAGGAGGAAGGTCCATCAAACCATAAAACGTTTGAGCAACCTATTTTCCTTTTCCTATTGCACGCATTGCATACACTAACTTCAAATTCACATCATATGAATTATGCACAATGTTCGAAGTCATTTTCGAGGTAGATTTATTGCAAGATCAACACAGAACAACTAATTTTGACGCTAAGCACTTCCTGCTACTTTATTGTTCAGTTATTTCCAGACAGCCTACACCATCACATTGATAAAGGAAGTGACGGAATGTAAACAAAGAAGATAAGATGCTCACACCAACAACAGAAAATCCGCTACAAACAGCGTCATTGTTAAGGGAAAAATTTTAATCGCCAGGAGGCATGCCATTTGGGAGTTTCTTCCCTGAAGAACTGATACATAGGTTACTTTCAACAGTGTGGCTTGCTTTGTTTGTGAACTGATATGAATATCCTTTATTGAATTTCTTGATTCATGGCATAGTTAGTATTTATTGCGCACTACATGATATGTACTTCCACAAACATATGTTTCACTTGGCCAACAAACATTCAGTAACACGTGAACAAACTGCTTCAGCGAAACAAAAAGTAAATACTAGCAATGATAATCATTTACAGACACTAGAAACCTGCACTGTTACCAGAATATAAAATGTGTCATACGTATATCACTGGAAACAGAAAGTTCACAGTTCTTTTCGAAATAATAATTGTTTCTGTAACAGAAATAAAGGGGGCGTGGCGGCATACATGACCGTAACTTTTAAATTTGGTATATAAAGGTCATTTTTCATTTGAAACCCTATAATGTATATATCAATGTAATCAGGAATGACTATAGAATTGTATAAAGTCATAAAGAAAATTTCGATTTTTCCACCGTCTATAAGTACCCCGTATCCTTAAAAACCATCCACAGGCTGGCCGGCACAGAGGACCTCGACACTAATCCGCGTGGCAGATTCGTACCGGGGACCGGCACGCCTTCCCGCTCGGGAAGCAGCGCGTAAGACCGCGCGGCTAGCCGGGCGGGCTTTTCAGACACTTAATAATTAGGTGTTTCTACAGATGTCACTGTCAGGTCTTTTACCCATAGATCTCCAAACAACAGGTAGCTCAATTTTACTCATTTTTCCTGCTGCCATGATTCTGAGTTTGTTTTTGAAGCCTAGTCTTGTAAAACCCTCCATCCCCCCCCCTCCCAACCACCACCACTACTTGTACTAAACCGCCATAAATGTCTTAGTGTAGCCAGTAAGTGCGTAGAGGATGGTATAATAGGCGTACAGTATCACTGGACGTGCTTTTCCATCCGAGATTAATTCAATACCTTCATTGACTATGTTAGAGAGTCGTCGACTAGTACACTTTCTAGCTGCTTTTCCGAGAAGCTCTGTAAGATTATGTCCCTCGCAGAAGCATTACCACCGCAGAGGGGTTCTCTGTAATGTGCAATTCTACGTCCTAAGGTTATAAGTGATACAGTGGGAAACTCTATTATTGGAAATAAGATTAAAAACGGATACCATTATGATAAATTTACTTACTAAACGCCGGCCGGGGTGGCCGAGCAGTTCTAGGCGGCACAGTCTGACCGCTACGGTCGCAGGTTAGAATCCTGCCTCGGGCATGGATGTGTGTGATGTCCTTAGGTTAGTTAGGTTTAAGTAGTTCTAAGTTCTAGGGGACTGATGACCTTAGAAGTTAAGTCCCATAGTGCTCAGAGCCATTTGAACCATTTTTTTTAACTTACTAAACACCGTAAACTGATATCGTCGACACAGTTGATAACGATTAACTGAAAACAAACAATTTCCTTAGAGTATGGTCTTACGACAGGATCGGAAGGCACATACCGACGATTGCCGACTATAGCGAGTAGCCTGTACCCGTACTTACGCGGGCGATATTTCGTAGCCGTTCGTAGGTTTTCTTTAGCTTAAACATTATTTATTTATTTATTAAGATGCCCGAATATTGGCGTTGTTTTATTGTTCTAAGAAAGTACTCATGACCTGTAGGCTTCTCTTAATATCTGTATTGGAAAAAGCGTCTGTTATCAAATGGTTCAAATGGCTCTAAGCACTATGGGTCTTAACATCTGAGGTCATCAGTCCCCTAGACTTAGAACTACTTAAACTCAGCTAACCTAAAGACATCACACACATCCATGCCCTGGGCAGAATTAGAACCTGCTACCATAACAGCAGCGCGGTTCCGGACTGAAGCGCCTAGAACCACTCGGCCACAGCGGCCGGCGGTCTTTTGTCAGCGTATATTTATTAAGCAAAGTTACTTGCTTCGAGCTAAAGTATCTGTGCTTTCCGTAAGTACCTCGCTGCTGACGTAACGGGTGTTCTCATGTTTAGCCACAGCGCCTCACACCATCGTCCACTGAAACCTTGCTCCCGACTATAAGCCTTCGTCTGTACCACTTTACTGACCGAATGCTGCACGATATCTGCAGACGCGATACAACATTGTGAAACTGGGAAACAAAGAAATAAAATGGGGCTTGAATAGAAGGTTACCTTGTACCGTCTGCGAAATTGACATAACATGCTCGATACATTTGTCTGCAGCGAACAAACCTGTTCTCTAGATGATCTGTCTGGAACTTATACCTTAAGAAATATAGGTTGACTCTTACACAGAAGATTACAGCAACAAGTAAGAAACAACCCATATTTTGTACACAGCCACGGGCTCAATATGTCAGTTATTGACAAAATTGCGTTAAGAAAGTCATGAAGCACAATGAAAACGTATCCATTTAATTGAATTATTTTGTCTTGTTTTTGTGGTTTTTGTATGTGGCAAAGAAAAGGCCTAAATTTTCAACCGCTTTTGGAGGAGGTTATAGTTCCCGGTAGTAGCAGACTTTTTCCGTTCCATTACAAATTGACAAAATTTCTCAAATAACGGATACCGACACAGTACACAATAAACATTGGATGATAGTTCCTGCAACGGATCTGGGGACTATAACGTCCAAAATACGGAGAGTGGCCAACGGTATTTCAAGATTACAACGGCGTTCCACAGAGAACGGTCCCCAGTGCAGTACCAAATTCGTGTCGCCAAACGGGCTACCTGCCAGTTGTCTCAGGCTCCATACCAAGTAGGCTAAGATTCAACACCAACAGTGACCCGTTTGTAGCGAAAGCCCAAGACCCAGTCTCTGGAGCAGTGAAATGACAGCTGCAAAACTTGTTATGTATGGGCCTCATGGAAAAAGGGTCACCCGACTGAGTCACGCAGTTTGACTCTTAGTATGATCACGAGGTGTGGCCATTAATTGTACGCGGTTATCACGTAGGCTGGCGCGAGGATCAATCAACTATACTTGACGGGATGTATCTGGAACATCTTAGGTGATTAGTAAGTTAGTAGACAGGAATACAATTAAATACTTAGCTTTAAATCAGCATCAGCGGTGAACGTCGATCTTGACTTTGTACAATAATATTTACAAGTGCACTTGCAGACTGCACTGCGAATACTTCTATGCAGTTCTGATTGCTTCACACATATACATCAGTTGTCAATGTATAATGTATGTGGCACCTGGTAAAGGCGTGGCCACTGACTTAGCTGAAGGCTATGCTAACTAGCGTCTCTGCAGTTGAGATGTCTGAAGCTATAACAAGTGAACCACTCCTATTAAAGTCGGCTGTAGAACTGGCCAGTGCGCTAGCTTGTCTCGTAAGATCAGCCGAGTTGGCGGCGCTCGATCTGCTAGCGTCGACAGTGGCGACTCGCGGGTCCGATGTGTACTGACGGACCGCGGCCGATTTGAAGCCTACAACCTAGCAAGTGTGGTGCCTTGCGGTGACACCCCAATCCTCCCCAGCAAATCGGCGAACGGTCGTGGAATACTGCTTGCCACCGCCTGGGGGAGGACCACATGCTGTCGTATGCGAGGAGGTGGGCAGCCGAACTTCAGGTGAGGTTGTGCCACCCGCACCACGCCATTCGGACGGCGGGGAGAGAGGAAACGCCTGTAAACCTCCGTCAGGGTGCACGCCAACATGAGGTGTCGGCGCCCTTATAGCTATGGGAGGGGCCGAAGGGTCGACCTCCATCGGTTCAGGGCCTGTAGATAGCTAAATGTTCTTCCTCCATCCTTCCCGAGACTACAATACCAAAAAGCTCACAATACTTCACGTCAAGTTGACGGTGAACGTACTGTATTTCCCACACGCAAATGCCGTTGGCTATAGCTCCATCTCAGATAGGGAGATAGGTCCTCCGCGCACATATAACCCTCGCAAAGAAAAAGCTCTGACTCATTTTGCGACAAATATTAAGTAAAACTCGTAACTCCACTAAAATATGGATAGATCTTTCACAATAGTTATATCATAGCCATGCGAACGCCATAAAGTAGCACAGCAGCCCGTAGATTTTTCAGCCGCCACCCGGGTGGCCAAATTCACGACTCGGCAAACGCTACGGCGTAGGAGCCGGGTGGCAGCGACTCGCCGATACGTTCTGCCCTACTGTGTTTACGCTTGTAAATCTTTCGTTATTCGATGTCCTCACTCAGCATTGTCACTCATTCAACGTGTTATCATGTTTATTATGCTGCTAGCGTGAAAGGTCACGTGTTCAAGTTGAAGAAATGGTGCCAGGAAGAAGTGACAAAGTTATTGAACGCATTGAAGCAGAGATTCCCTAAAATGGTAGGCTTGCTGCTGCACGTTCAGCTTGAGTACGAACAGCTCCCCAGAGAAGTGGCGGAGAGAAAGGCCCGCACTACTCTGGCGTTCCTTAGTACGATAGGCTACATACCTTTCTATTTTATAAACATCGGAAAACCGCGATTCGAGGGGGAATACTCCAGCACCTTTTACATGGGTTTTTACCACCGACGGCTCTGTTGTGAAAACAGATATGTACAACACACAATGCCCAAAAAGCATAATGTTTAAGGGGTCCAATCCATTCACGGAATTCTGGATTTTGTTCCCATTCTTTTCGGTACTGGTTTTTGTGTACCGGATTCGGTGGGCTTCCATCCCTCTTTTCTCTATTCCCCGAATACCACAACTTTTTGTCTTGCTTATTTCTTCATAACTCTAACTTTCGGAGTCACACACTAAAGTAAAAAAGTAGTACAGTTCTAATTTTAAACCGTAACACCCGTACAGAAACACACGGTTAGTACACATTTTGGGAAACCTCAAATGAAATCAGGGTGGCGCGGTGAGAGGGCGAGCCAAATATCTTGACATCTCACCAAGGGCGCCAAAATCGCTTCACGTAATTAATGGACACCTCCTTATCTGACCCACTTTTGTGTTGAGCAGCATTTAGGTAGTGTTCCCGATAAGAGGAAGTACCGCGAAAAAGTAATTCAAACCAATGGGCTCAGCAAAGAAGCAAACAATGGCAGACCGCAGAACATGGTGACGGCAGATCAAGTTTCCAAGGACAAACACAATAAAAATCACTCTTCATTCACGCGAAAATTAGACGGTATGAAATGGATATTAATCCGCAAGCTCTCTACACAGCAAAATAAACTTGCACACATGAAGTAGGAGAAAAGGAAAAAAATGGAGAAAAAATGACAGGAGAATTCTTCAAAAATTTCTAGGACACACCGTTGACGAAAATGGCAGCTACAAATTAAAAATCAAAAAGTCTTAGGCGAATGAAATGAAATGATCTTATGGCATTGTTGGCAGGGAGGTCCCATTCGGGTTCAGCCGCCAAGTGCAACTCTTATTTAAGTCGGCGCCACATTGGGCGACTTGCGGCCGATGATGAGGATGAATGAGGGTGAGGACAACACAACACCCAGTCCACGAGCGGAGAAAATCTCCAACACGGCCGCGAATCAAACCCGAGTCCAGTGCATAGGAGGCAAGCACGTTACTACCCAGCTAAGCAGGCGGACTGTTTTAGGTGAGGTCAACAAGAAGACATTAAAAACGGAGCATAAGTCAGAACCATAATAAACTTCAATAGTTTGCTAGAAAAAGTGAAGAAACGAGGAAGAATCAGCATCAAGCAGCGAAAATAACAGCAGAGCGAGGGTATGAGAAAGTATGAGGAAGGTAAGAAGAAGAATCTCATACAAAAGAACAAATCCTCTAAGTACATATTTCAGAGGGTCCACAGTTGGCCATAGTGGATGCAAGAAGAATTCAAACAAACATTCTCTTTTGAGTCGATAATGATCGTAAAGGGGTGGGACAGGCAGAGAGGGGAGTTTGATATTTTACGCAGACAGTGACATTCCTATTTTTCTTTAGATCAAGTGCACAATATTTTATCAAACTAGGAATAGAATTGTAGTTCTTCAAAGAAACAAGCATACAGATACTCTTCTTTATATACGCAGATGCGACCTACGAAGCGTAATGCGGCTCACCTTCATGATAACAGGTGACATAGTAATATGGTCCCCAGTGGATGCAGGTACAGCACTGCGAGACGGGCGACAGTGGAGGTTTGACTGGCCTGCTACAATCGCACCTTATGAAGTCGTTCCGCCAATGTTGACTTGACCATCTGGTCTCCGTTAAGGGAAGTCGTTCCCCCATTGTTGACTTGGCCATCTGGTCTCTGTTAAGGGGGAATTAAACGGAAAATGTAAACATTTATTTTAAAAAATCTTTACAGCCATATTTATAAATGTACAAATGTAAAATTTTGCATGTGTAAAACAAAAGAGCTGTGTTTCCACAGAAAAAAATGTAATAAAATATACAGGATTAATATTTTTGCCAGAAACTTGAATTTTTAATATTTTTATTGTCTTTAATATAAAAAGCCAGAACTCGAATACTAATCTTGCATTAATCTGAAAATTTTATTGTAGTGTTGTGAGGAGGTTGTAAGACCACTGAACCACAGTTATTAATTTATGGTACAAATTGCATCATTAACAGAGTTTTTAATTTTGCACATCCAAAATCAAGTTTTTTTCTGTATGCAATCATCTAAAAATCAGAATGTAAATGCAAGATCTTGTATTTTTTAGTTCCAGGGAGACAGCAACACGTTGCCAACAGTTCATGAAAATTTCATAGCATTAGCGCATATACTTTTTGAGAAAAGGCTTCTAATAATGTAGAAATGTAACAGAGAGAAAATGAGGTTCAAAGGTTTTCTTCTCATACTTCTACATGTAATGACCTTAAATCAATTTTAAAATCCTCCATACTGATACTCATCCTCCAGGTTTCTCTTCTCTTCGAATCTGCCTGGCCTGTATTTGTAGGTAAGACACTGATCTGTTAGCTTTTTGACCCTGCTCTCGTCGATGGCGTAAAATGCTTTTGTTGTAAACACACACTAGGATCTATACCAACTCTCTTCAGCACTTCAATTCTGCCATTATTTCCGTTATTGTAACATAAAAATGCATCATAGAAACCTACTTTGAGTACTTCAAGTCCACAGAATATCCTTTTTGAGCATCTAATCCAAATTAAATTATTGAGGCTTTCATTTGCATTTTGTGTCTTTAAGTGAAGCTAATTCCTCAATAAACCAGGGTTTGCAAGAAACCTGAATGCGTGCTTAATTGCATTCATAACAAATTCTGGTAATGAGTGTTTATGTGAATACGGCCTCCGTGCCCCCACTTGAGCCACAACAATTTTTAGAGCATGCTAGTGCATGCTTTTCTTGCCACAGTTTCTCACAGCGTTCATTGTTAGACATTTTCCTTGTTCCACACTGGTGGCAGTATTTAGACATAATTTCTACATCTAAAACTTTATCGGAGTCAATACGAATAACAGAAGCAACTCTATACAGAGATGTCTGACCCCCTTTCATTCCAGATGCCATCTACAGGCACACACAGGTTAGTAACATTTCTAGGAGGGACACTGTCATGAATATCTGCCCCAGGATCTAATTCTTTTTGGTTTATTTCTACCAATTCCTCCACTGCTTTCTTCATAGAAACTTTGGCAGTATCGCATACAGCATCAGATATTTATTTATTTATTCAAACCTTGCACAAGGTAGTGGCATGTTTAGAAAACCACACAGTAAATTACCTCCTTCCCAGATCATATGCTAACCTAAAATTGCTTTCATAGGTAAAAGTGTTAGTTTTTTTGGAGGAGGAAAATGAAAATCCATAGCCACACGAATTGCAAATTAGTTTAAAATCACAAGCTAATCCCATTCTTCTATCTTCAACAACAACCATGTATTCCGCATTTTTACAGCTAACATATGATCATGAAAACTTTGTAGCCTGGCAGAGAAGCTCTAAATCAGTAAGTAAGAATCCAGAAAAATTCATATCTACATCATTCACACACCTGTACTGTTCTCCTGTCCCAGGTTTCGATGCTAAAGCTGAGAGCTTATGTTCTTCATTTTGAGCTGCTTCCCCTTTTTTGTTGGTAAACCGATTTCCATGAAACCTCCGTTTCCTAAATACAGTTTCTCCACCACCCATAATGCATAAATCTAGACTTCCACGTAGTAGTTTGCGAATTCAACCTTCCACCCACTAGTATGTGTTAGTATTGTCAAAACGTAAATAAACGACATGCAAGGAATGATATAGATGTCTGCCAGAGATAGAGATGTCATCCAAAGATATCGAAAGAAACACAAACGAAAATTAAGCTGCAGAAAGCAGTTTCTCAAATCTCGGAAAAGATGGGAGTGGCCGCCAGTATAGAGTTAATCAGTTTAACAATTTAAAAGCATTTTAAATCTGCTATCACGATAAAATTCACACACAACGTAGGGTGATAGATGATATTTTTGAAAAATCGATTTTTTGGAATAAAATCCATTACATCCCCCCCCCCCCCTTTTTTGGGTCATCAGTCTCCTGACTGGTTTGATGGTGGCCACCACGAATTCCTCTCCTGTTGCAATCTCTTCATCTCAGAGTAGCACTTGCTACATACGTCCTCAATTATTTGCTGGAAGTATTACAATCTCTGTCTTCCTCTACTGTTTTTGCACGGTACAGTTCCCTCTAGTAATATGGATGTCATTCCCTAATGTCTTAACAGATGTCCTAACATCCTGTCCCTTCTCCTTAACAGTGTTTTTCATATACTCCTTTCGTCTCTGATTCTGTGCACAACCTCCTCATTCCTTACCTGATCAGTCCACCTAATTTTCGAAATTCTTCTGTAGCACCACATCTCAAATGATTCAATTCTCTTCTGTTCCCGTTTTCCCACCGTCCATGTTTCACTACCATACAATGCTGTACTCCAGTCGTACGTTCTCGGGAATTTCTTCCTGAAATGAAGGCCTATGTTTGATACTAGTAGACCTCTATTGGCCAGGAATGCCCTTTTTGGCATTGCTAATGTACTTTTGTTCTCCTCCTTGCTCCGTTCGTCATTGGTTATTTTACTACCTAAGCAGGTGAATTCCATAACTTCATCTACTTCGTGACCATCAATCCTGATGTTAAGTTTCTCGCTGTTCTCATGACTTTTGTCACGTCTGTGTGCTTCCCGGAAGTGAAAGTGTGGGTTAGCTTTTTAATATCATAGAGGCGTTACTCTGTATAGGTTTTTGTCACCACTTTCAAATTTACGAAAAGAGGAGCGTAAATTTCGCGGAGCTCTTGATTGAGTGACTTTCAAGGAATCCACGGTTCTGCAACCAAAGTTTAAGAAACGTAGCTATTTGAAAGAGTTACGTGTAAATAAAAGTATCAGCCGTGCCACCCAAAGCAAATCAACGAGCATCAGTCTGTCATGTATTTCTGTTACACAAGACACAGACCCAACAGCAGCAACTGCAACTCCGTGAATTACAGCTCAACAGATTCTTAGAAGTGGGAAACTGTTGGCAGTGGTAACACAAATACAACAGCAGAAGTCTGCCGCTCCGGAGCTGTTGCCACACCACCATGGAGAGTGTCATTGTCCCACGCAGCCGCAGTGGGAACTAAGACAAGAACAACGGCAGCAAGCAGGCACCGCCAGCTGTAAGTAGCAGTAAGTGCAACAAAAGCCTCTTACTACACCGCATTGGACAGAGGAAAACACCAGTGAGTGCCTTCTCAATACACTACTGGCCATTAAAATTCTTACACCAAGAAGAAATGAAGATGATAAACGGGTATTCATTGGACAAATATATTATACTAGAACTGACATGTGATTACATTTTTACGCAATTTGGGTGCATAGGTCCTGAGAAATCAGTACCTAGAACAACCACCTCTGACCGTAATAATGGTCTTCATACGCCTGGGCATTGAGTCAAACAGTGCTTGGATGGCGTGTACAGGTGCAGCTGCCCATGCAGCTTCAACACGATACCACAGTTCATCAAGAGTAGTGACTGGCGCATTGTGACGAGCCAGTTGCTCGGCCACCATTGACCAGACGTTTTCAATTGGTGAGAGATCTGGAGAATGTGCTGGCCAGGGCAGCAGTCGAACATTTTCTGTATCCAAAAAGGCCCGTACAGGACCTGCAACATGCGGTCGTGCATTATCTTGCTGAAATGTAGGGTTTCGCCGGGATCGAATGAAGGGATGAGCTACAGGTCGTAACACATCTGAAATGTAACGTCCACTGTTCAAAATGCCGTCAATACGAACAAGAGGTGACCGAGACATGTAACCAATGACACCCCATACCATCACGCCGGGTGATACGCCAGTATGGCGATGACGAATACACGTTTCCAATGTGCGTTCACCGCGATGTCACCAAACACGGATGCGCCCATCATGATGCTGTAAACAGAACCTGGATTCATCCGAAAAAATGACGTTTTGCCATTCGAGCACCCGGGTTCGTCGTCGAGTACACCATCGCTGACGCTCCTGTCTGTGATGCAGCGTCAAGGGTAACCGCAACCAGGGTCTCCTAGATGATAGTCCATGCTGCTGCAAACATCGTCGAACTGTTGGTGCAGATGGTTGTAGTCTTGCAATCGTCCCCATCTGTTGACTCAGAGATCGAGACGTGGCTGCGCGATCCGTTACAGCCATTATCTGAAAACTACCTTGAGCAGTTAAACAGAGAACCGACTCGTGGCGATAACATATTAGACCTTCTGGTGACAAACAGGCCCGAACTATTTGAAACAGCTAACGCAGAACAGGGAATCAGCGATCATAAAGCGGTTACTGCATCGATGATTTCAGCCGTAAATAGAAATATTAAAAAAAGGTAGGAAGATTTTTCTGTTTAGCAAAAGTGACAAAAAGCAGATTACAGAGTACCTGACGGCTCAACACAAAAGTTTTGTCTCAAGAACAGATAGTGTTGAGGATCAGTGGACAAAGTTCAAAACCATCGTACAATATGCGTTAGATGAGTATGTGCCAAGCAAGATCGTAAGAGATGGCAAAGAGCCACCGTGGTACAACAACCGAGTTAAGAAACTGCTGCGGAAGCAAAGGGAACTTCAGCAAACATAAACATAGCCAAAGCCTTGCAGACAAACAAAAATTACGCGAAGCGAAATGTAGTGTGAGGAGGGCTATGCGAGAGGCGTTCAATGAATTCGAAAGTAAAGTTCTATGTACTGACTAGGCAGAAAATTCTAAGAAATTTTGGTCTTATGTCAAAGCGGTAGGTGGACCAGAACAAAATGTCCAGACACTCTGTGACCAAAATGGTACTGAAACAGAGGATGACAGACTAAAGGCCGAAATACTAAATGTCTTTTTCCAAAGCTGTTTTCAGAGGAAGACTGCTCTGTAGTTCCTTCTCTAGATTGTCGCACAGACGACAAAATGGTAGATATCGAAATAGACGACAGAGGGATAGAGGAATAATTAAAATCGCTCAAAAGAGGAAAGGCTGCTGGACCTGATGGGATACCAGTTCGATTTTACGCAGAGTACGCGAGGGAAGTTGGCCCCCTTCTTGCAGCGGTGTACAGTAGGTCTCTAGAAGAGCGTAGCGTTCCAAAGGATTGGAAAAGGGCACAGATCATCCCCGTTTTCAAGAAGGGACGTCGAACAGATGTGGAGAAGTATAGACCTATATCTCTAACGTCGATCAGTTGTAGAATTTTGGAACACGTATTATGTTCGAGTATAATGACTTTTCTGGAGACTAGAAATCTACTCTGTAGGAATCAGCATGGGATTTGAAAAAGACGGTCGTGTGAAACCCAGCTCGCGCTATTCGTTCACGAGGCTCAGAGGGCCATAGACACGGGTTCACAGGTAGATGCCGTGTTTCTTGACTTCCGCAAGGCGTTCAATACAGTTCCCCACAGTCGTTTAATGAACAAAGTAAGAGCATATGGACTATCAGACCAATTGTATGATTGGATCAAAGAGTTCCTAGATAACAGAACGCAGCATGTCATTCTCAATGGAGAGAAGTCTTCCGAAGTAAGAGTGATTTCAGGTGTGCCGCAGGGGAGTGTCATAGGACCTTTGCTATTCACAATATACATTAATGACCTTGTGGATAACATCGGATGTTCACTGAGGCTTGTTGCAGGTGATTCTGTGGTGTATCGAGAGGTTGTAACAATGGAAAATTGTACTGAAATGCAGGAGGATCTGCAGCGAATTGACGCATGGTGCAGGGAATGGTAACTGAATCTCAATGAAGACAAGTGTAATGTGCTGCGAATACATAGAAAGATAGTTCCCTTATCATTTAGCTACAAAATAGCAGATCAGCAACTGGAAGCAGTCAATTCCATAAATTACTGGGAGAACGCATTAGGAGTGATTTAAAATGGAATGGTCATATAAAGTTGATCGTCGGTAAAGCAGATGCCAGACTGAGATTCATTGGAAGAATCCTAAGGAAATGCAATCCGAAAACAAAGGAAGTAGGTTACAGTACGCATGTTCGTCCACTGCTTGAATACTGCTCAGCAGTGTGGGATCCGTACCAGATAGGGTTGATAGAAAAGATAGAGAAGATCCAACGGAGAGCAGCGCGCTTCGTTACAGGATCATTTAGTAATCGCGAAAGCGTTACGGAGATGACAGATAATCTCCAGTGGAAGACTCTGCAGGAGAGACGCTCAGTAGCTCGGTAGGGGCTTTTGTTAAAGTTTCGAGAACATGCCTTCACCGAAGAGTCAAGCAGTATGTTGCTCCCCCCTACGTATATCTCGCGATGAGACCATGAGGATAAAATCAGAGATATTAGAGCCCACACAGAAGCATACCGACAATCCTTCTTTCCACGAACAATACGAGACTGGAATAGAAGGGAGAACCGATAGAGGTACTCAAGGTACCCTCCGCCACACACCGTCAGGTGGCTTGCGGAGTATGGATGTAGATGTAGATGCGGATAAGATGCCTGTCATCTCGCCTGCTGGTGATACGAGGCCGTTGGGATCCAGCACGGCGTTCCGTATTACCCTCCTGAACCCACCGATTCCATATACTGCTAACAGTCATTGGATCTCGACCAACGCGAGCAGCAATGTCGCGATACGATAAACCGCAATCGCGATAGGCTAAAATCCAACCTTTATCAAAGTCGGAAACGTGATGGTACGCATTTCTCCTCCTCACACGAGGCATCACAACAACGTTCCACCAGGCAACGCCGGTCAACTGCTGTTTGTGTATGAGAGATCTGGTGGTAACTTTCCTCATGTCTTCACGTTGTAGGTGTCGCCACCGGCGCCAACCTTGTGGAAATGCTCTGAAAAGCTAATTACTTGCATATCACAGCATCTTCTTCCTGTCGGTTAAATTTCGCGTGTGTAGCACGTCGTCTTCGTGGTGTAGCAGTTTTAATGGGCAGTAGTGTAAAAAAGCAAAATCGGCATTACTTCTGAACCAGCACAACAGCTGCAAAATTTTACATGTACGAGAGGGGTTCAATAAGTGATGCAATGTACTTCTTCTGAAAGTAGGTTGATTTTATTCAGCATTACAATAAGCATACCATTCCCCACTCTTTCGGCTAGAAAACCCCTATATCATGAAGGAGGACATAAAACAAAATAGCTCTTCAGAGTTCGAGAAGACAGCCGTCATGACTTTACCGGATGATGGCGAGGCTTTGAACTGTTTCTTCGGAGGAGAGAAGGTGTGGCGCCACTCCATGTAAAGCCGTTTCCCTTGCAGTCCGAAGTGATGAACCCATCTTTCGTCGCCTGTAACAATGTTCGACAAAAAATTGTCACGATCAGCCTCGTAATGCGCAAGAAATTCCGCACATATCGTCCTTCGTTGCCCTTTATAGCCGTTAGGTGGCAAGGAATCCATCTGGCGAACGTGCCAGTCGGCACTACCAGCAAAGACGTGCAGCGAGGTACTTGACTGTGATCCGTCGATAACTTCAAATTAGTGTCCGCACGTTCAAACATAGCAGGAGTTACAGTTATATGCGGCCGGCCGACACGCGGAAGATAAGACAGGTCTGCGCAACAATGTTGCAATGATGACAGAGCCTCGGCCAACTACTCACCGTGCTTTTGTTTACTGCCAGATCTCCGTAGATATCTGCAAGCGCCTACGAATACTTGCAATGCTCTGGTTTCCCGCCAACAGAAACCCAAACACAGCTCTGTGTTTGGATTGCACCTCCGTTACGGAAGCCATTTTGAAGGTTACGCAAAGCGCCGCTACCCATCGGACCTTCATGAAATGATATGGGTAGAAGCGGGAATATTTCACGATGTTCCACAATAAATTCTGCATTTTTTTCAACCGAAATTTTCCGAGAAAAATGTTTTGAAATACCCAGCACTCCAATAGCGATTACGTCACCTAAAGTGATGTAGGAGTAGCGTCTTTGTTTGATAATGAAAAAGTCTCCCGTCCTGAGTTCGAATCCCAACGCTGCTTAAATTTTGATTAATAATCAGCATTGGCGGCCGAAGATATCCGGCTTAAGAAGTCACCCCTCAGTCTGCCAACGGCCTTGTCAAAGGCGGCGAGGGGGGCCAGAGGTTTAGGGCACTCTCTTGTCCTAGTGGTGGGAAACTGCCCCCAAAGGCGGAAGAATCAGCAATGATCAACGACATGAGGATGCAGAAGGCAATGGAAACCACTGCATTAAAGACACGTAACGTGTATCCACAGGACATGTGGTCTGTAATTGAAGATGTGTCATGATAATCTCTCCATTGGCAAAAGATTCCTGAATAGTCCCCCATCCGGATATCGGGGACGGGACTGCCCAGGGAGAGGTTACCATAAGAAGAAGACTGAATAATCAACAGAAGGATAACGTTCTACGAGTCGGCGCGTGGAATGTTAGAAGCTTGAATATGGTAGCGAAACTAGAAAATCTGAAAAGGAAAATGCAAAGGCTCAATCTAGATATAGTAGGGGGTCAGTGAAGTGAAGTGGAAAGAAGACAAGGATTTCTGGTCAGATGAGTATAGGGTAATATCAAGAGCAGCAGAAAATGGTATAACGGGATTAGGATTTGCCGGCCGGTGTGGCCGTGCGGTTCTAGGCGCGTCAGTCTGGAGCCGCGTGACCGCTACGGTCGCAGGTTTGAATCCTGCCTCGGGCATGGATGTGTGTGTTGTCCTTAGGTTAGTTAGGTTTAAGTAGTTCTAAGTTCTAGGGGACTGATGACCACAGATGTTTAGTCCCATAGTGCTCAGAGCCATTTGAACCATTTTTTTTATTAGGATTTGTTATGGTTCAAATGGCTCCGAGTACTATGGGACTTAACTTCTGAGGTCATCAGTCCCCTAGAACTTAGAACTACTTAAACCTAACTAACCTAAGGACATCACACACATTCATGCCCGAGGCAGGATTCGAACCTGCGACCGTAGCAGTCCCGCGGTTCCCGACTGCAGCGCCTAGAACCGCACGGCCACCGCGGCCGGCTATTCACGTTAGTGTGTAGAATGTATGAGGCTTGCGACATACCGTCTGACTTTCGGAAAAGTATCTTCCACACAATTCCGAAGACTGCAAGAGGTGACAAGTGCGAGAATTACCGCCCAATCAGCTTAACATCTCATGCCTCCAAGTTTCTTACGAGAATAATATACAGAAGAATGGAAAAGAAAATTGAGGATGCGCTAGACGACGATCAGTTTGGCTTTATTAAAGGTAAAGGGACGACAGAGGCACTTCTGACGTTGCGGTTAATAATGGAAGCAAAATTAAAGAAACATCAACACGCGTTCATAGGATTTGTGGACCTGGAAAAAGCGTTCGACAATGTAAAATGGTGCAAGATGTTCGAAATTCTGAGAAAAGTAGGGTGAAGCCATAGGGAGAGACGGGTCATAAACAATATGTTGAAAAACCAAGAGGGAATAATAAGAGTGGATGACCAAGAAGAAGTGCTCGTATTAAAAAGTGTGTAAGACGAGGATGTAGACTTTCGCTCCTACTGTTCAGTCTGTAGATTGAGGAAGCAATGATGGAAATAAAAGAATGATTCAGGAGTGGAATTAAAATTCAATGTGAAAGGATATCAATGATACGATTCGCTGATGACATTGCAATCCTGAGTTAAAGTGAAGAAGAATTACATGAACTGCTTAACGGAATAAGGAATGAGAGTAAATCGAAGAAAGACGAATGTAATGAGAAGTAGCAGAAATGAGAACAGCGAGAAACTTAACGTCAGGATTGATGGTCGTGAAAACCAATGACGGACGGAGCAAGGAGGACATCAAAAGCAGATTAGCAATGGTAAAACCGGGACAGAAGAGAATCGATGCATTTGAGATGTGGTGCTACAGACGAATATCGAAAGTTAGGTGGTCTGATAAGGTAAGGAATGAGGACGTTCTTCGCAGAATCGGAGAGGAAAAGAATGTATGGAAAATACTGATAACGAGAAGGGACACGATGATAGGACATCTGCTAAGACATGGGAAAATTACTTCCATGGTACTAGAGGGAGCTGTAGAGGGCAAAAGCAGTAGAGGAAGACAGAGATTGGAATACATCCAGCACATAATTTAGGACGTGGGTTGCAAGTGCTACTCTGAGACGAAGAGGTTAGCACAGTGAGTTGTTCTATCCAGTTCGAAAATGCTGGAGATGCTATGATTGGTCGCGAGCTTGTGTTTGCTTCGAACTACGGAAGCAATTTCAGTAACATTAACAGTGTCGGCGACAGTTCTCACTGTAACATTCAGCTATTTCAAGGCAGTAGCGCAATGAACATTGCTAAAAACGATCGCTATGACCACTCCGATGAGGATCAGTGTGTTGTCTATATTGAGAATAAATCTGAAAATGTCGGGAAAACTTCATCGTATGTCATTTCCTTCTGGATGGGCGCCATAGCCTCGATAAATTTAGGAAAAACCTCATTCTAGCGGGCTGCATTCAAAATGGAGCCTGGTGAAATCGTACCTTTCCTAAAACTTCATCCTGTGGCTCTAGCCCGACACTTATTTAAAGAAAGCAGCGACTGGAAAAACAAATTTTCTGATATCAAAGTAGGTACCAATAGGATAAGACTTAAGCTCAGGTTCGCCATTGTGACTAATTTACTTGTGATGATTGGTTATGAAAACAGGTTTTGCGAAATAAAATTTTCTAGTGCAGGTCGTGAGGTATAGAAGATGTCCTGTGATAAATACCTGAAAGTTGCGGAACACCAGGCATTCATAATTTTTAGAATGTACCGTGTTACTGGACATGGAGCATAACATAAAAGGCACATGATACTGGGTGATCTAGTATCGGGTTCCACGTCACCCTTGGTTTCTCAACTCGATTCCCACGAGAAATGAAATTGAGATTATTAACAGATTAAGAGCAGTTCACATAAATACTGATATAAGGAGATATTTATTAAATGAATACCCTGTCTAAGCTGCGTTTCCTACCTAGTTGAAGACATTGTCGTCATACAGATATTAACAGAAATTGATAAATATTACCATCCAGGAATAATTACACTAATATCGACGTACGGAATATCTGAACAACTGTGTGATTAGTCGAATAGCTCATAGCAAACGGAACCCATCAAGTTATTCTTAACTCCAGAGAAATCCTTAGATACGCACTATGTGATCGAAAGTATCCGGACACTAGGCGGTAAAAGACAAGTTCATGGCGCTCTCCATCGGTAATGCTGGATCCGCAACCTTGATGACAGCTTCCTTTTTCGCAGGCATACTTTCAGTGAGGTGCAGGAATGTTTCTTGGGGAATGGCAGCCCATTATTCACGGAGTGCTACACTGAGGAAAAGTATCGATGTCGGTGGGTGAGGCCTGGGACGAAGTCGGCGTTCCAAAACACCCCAAAGGTGTTCTATAGGATTAAGGTCAGGACTCTGTGCAGGCAAGTTCATTACAGGGATATTATTGTCGTGTAACCACTCCGCCACAGGCCGTGTATTATGAACAGTGGCTCGATCGTGTTGAAAGATGCAATCGCCATCCCCGAATTGCTCTTCAACAGTGCGAAGCAAGAAGGCGCTTAAAACATCAATGCAGGCATGTGCTGTGATACTGCCACGGAAAAGAACAAGGAATGCAAGCCCCCTCCATGAAAAACGCAACCACACCATAACACCATCGCCTCCGAATTTTACTATTGGCACTACACACGCTGCCAGATGACGTTCACTGGGCATTCACCACACCCACACCCTGCCAGCGGATCGCCACATTGTGTACCGTGATTAGTCACTCCACACAACGTTTTTCCACTGTTCAGTCGTTGAATGTTTACGCTCCTTACACCAAGCGAGGCGTCGTTTGGAATTTACCGGCGTGATGTATGGCTTATGAGCAGGCGCTCGACCATGGAAACCAAGTTTTCTCACCTCCCGCCTAACTGTCATAGTACTTGCAGAGGATCCTGATGCAGTTTGGAATTCCTGTGTGATGGTCTGGATAGATGTCTGCCTATTACACAAGATAGAGAATATTCAAAGAACAGCGGCGCGTTTCGTCACAGGGTTATTTGGTAACCGTGACAGCGTTACGGAGATGTTTAACAAACTCAAGTGGCAGACTCTGCAAGAGAGGCGCTCTGCATCGCGGTGTTTGCTCGCCAGGTTTCGAGAGGGTGCGTTTCTGGATGAGGTATCGAATATATTGCTTCCCCCTACTTATACCTCCCGAGGAGATCACGAATGTAAAATTAGAGAGATTAGAGCGCGCACAGAGGCTTTCAGACAGTCGTTCTTCCCGCGAACCATACGCGACTGGAACAGGAAAGGGAGGTAATGACAGTGGCACGTAAAGTGCCCTCCGCCACACACCGTTGGGTGGCTTGCGGAGTATAAATGTAGATGTAGCTGTAGCTGTAGATGTACGACCCTCTTCAACTGTCGGCGGTCTCTGTCAACAGACGAGGTCGGCCTGTACGCTTTTGTTCTGTACGCGTCCCTTCACGTCTCCACTTCACTATCTCATCTGAAACTGTGGACCTAGGGATGTTTAGGAATGTGGAAATCTCGCGTACAGACTTATGACACAAGTGACACCCAATCACCTGACCACGTTCGAAGTCCGTGAGTTCCGCGGAGCGCCCCATTCTGCTCTCTCACGATGTTTAATGACTACTGATATCGCTGATAAGGAGTACCTGGCTGTAGGTGGCAGAAAATTGCACCTAATATGAAAAGCGTACGTTTTTGGAGGGTGCTGGATACTTTTGATCACATAGTGTATGTATACAAAATTGACGTGGTGGGTAACTCCGGAAGTTCCACGAGTGTTTTCGCGAATGATGCTATCGTACACAAGGAAGTCGGAACGCTAGAAAATTGTAACGAAATGCAGGAGGATCTGTGGAGGATCGAAGCTTGGTGCAAGGACTGGCAGTTTACCCTCAAAATAAATGAATTTATCATATTATCCATAAATTGCCAGAAAGCCATTATTGTACGATTACATGCGTGCAGAAAAATCACTGGAAGAAGCAATCACATCCAATAAACCTGTAGGGATTTTATGTGGAAAGATCCGGTATGACTAATCGCAGGTCAGGCAGATGTCAGAATGAAGTTCCTTGGAGGAATTTCATGATCCACACAGACAGGAAGCATCTAATGAAACCCTCGTTCGACCAATACCTGATTATTGCTCGTCACTATGTGTTCCGTACCAGATGGGATTGATAGAGAAAATATTTAATAACCAAAGAAGAGCAGCACATTTCTTTAGAGGTTCGCTTACCAAGGGCGAAAACGTCACTGAGTTGCTCAGTCAGCTCTAGTTGCAGATGTTACAAGAGAAGCTTTTTGCTTACGGTGTTATTTGCTGTTAAAATTGTTAGAGCATATGTTTCTAGAAGAATCCTATAATATATTGCTTCCTCCTGCGTCTATCTCGCGAAAAGACCATGAAGATGAAACTAGAGAGATTCAAGTTCACATGGGCACTTAGCACTCGTGCTTCCCACACGCTATACGAGAATGGAACAGGAATTTGGATGTAACAATAGTATACAAAGTACCCTCCATCACTCACCATATGGTGTCTCTAAGAGTACAGATGTAGTTGTAAATATAATATTTTAAAAATTAAGGATTATTTTTCTCTTAGAATAGCTCTTTTCTCCCTTAATAGGTCCATTGCCAAATATATTTACCGTTTGATCTGTCTTTGTAAAGAGGAAATTTATAATATGAGGAGCTTTTTTATGTTTCATTATTACAAATTTGTGGCTTTTATTGCAACTCCGCTGTGATACGAAAGTAAATTTATCTTGGACAATAGTTCTCCATTCCTTATTAAATTCTCTTTTATGTTGTGTAATGAATACAAGCAAATGTCCAGTTTCTTTCAGTTCGTGGTATAGTTATTTCTGGTGAAATGGTATTTACCTGAAGCCAATAAATAAAAAAATTATTAAAAAAATAAAAGGCGATACAACAGTAGCAGATCAAACAAACCTAAAATTCAGGAACTGTACTCACATGGACAGAGGGAAAACATAACAGAGCCTCAGACATACGAAAATAATGACCCAAACATACACTTACTAAGCGAACTGGGTAAGTATACGATCATAAACACAGAGAAAACATCTCAACAAGGGTACAGTGGTCATAAACTAATTTCGTCCAATAATAACTGGGAAACAGTGACTATAAATATCAAGAAGCTTGCAATCAAGTTGAAATTACTGACATTCCGGTTGAGATTGGACTCCTACAACAGATGAGCACGGATGACGGCTGGAAACCATATGTAACACAGCAATCTTGTTACGACCCTCTTTTTACATGCTTGATGCCATCCTGCCCAGGTGAGTAAGAAAAGCAAAAAGGAAAACCCTAAAACAGCTTTAAGACATTGAGGGAAACATGTAATAAATTCTGACATGTCTCACGCATGAGATTGCTTCACAGGATATTTCAGCTCGAAGAAACAATCAACGAATAAACCTCAAACATTCGGCATTAGTTATCTCCTCCTCTTTTCGGCAAGTTAAACCAGATTTCCAGCTAGTTTAATCTGCAGTGCACACCTCACATGTCCCAAAGTCCTGTACCGTCGTCCTTTCTCCCTGTTTCACTCGTCCACAGCGAAGACGAACTGTTCTTATTCTACCAGTGATTCTCTCTGCACAACAACATCCTCCAGTACCTGGAAGAGCTATACCTTAACATTACTTAGATTACCAACAGCATCGTCGTCATGAACATCACCTGGAGTACCAGGTGCAACATCACAATCAACAGTATCGACAGGAGTACCAGCTATAGCACCATCATCAACATAACCATTTCGAGTACCAGCTTAACATCTCATCATCAACGTCATCAGGAGTATCAGCTCCAGCATCATTATTAACAACATCACCCGGAATACCAACTGCAGTATCATCATTATCAATCAACACTTGGAGTACCAGCAACAATACTATCAGCACCATCTCTTGAAGTACAATCCCTGGCATTATCAGCATCATCACCTGAAGAATCAGCTGTAGCACAATCAACATCACCAACAAAGATAATAACCGCATCGCAATACCAACAAATAAGAACCATCACAACAGCGTCCTTATGTAAATGTGAATAATCACATGTGTACCGTATGCCTTTTTGAAAAATATATTCGGCTTATATGCATATAACTTTGTACGGTTCCAGAGCAGTAATCCCCCAACTTAAATGATGGAATGAAATTGACGATGCAGATTAAAAAAGAAAAGCAACAAGGAAAAAAACAGAGATAAGGCGCTGAGTTATCGAAGAATGTGATCATAGTGACAGTCATCGAAAGAGCTCGGCGTTTCGACTAACTACCCGGCTTGGAAAACGAGGAACTTTATTTTAATAACGAAAGAAATACGGCGCCGCCGAAGGCACTCCAGCAGACGTCTCCTGTAACAGAGAGTCGAAAACCATAACGTAAAACCGAATTTGAAGACCAGCGCTGGAGATAAATTGCTAGAAGCCGACGGATCTTAACGTAATTCTGTCTCGCAGTCTGGCGTATGGTAGGCTAGAAGCTGACGGAGATGAATAATGAGATTTTAAAGTGCCCATAGCTCAAAAATTCTGCCGGAATTTTTCTGCAAAGGGTGGGCACTTCTCATATCTGAGAAGAGAGCTGCCTGCCGCTTCAAAGGCTGTCAGCTAATAACGCTGCTCGACGGTGACTGCAAAATCTCCACAAAATGCACAGTGACAAACATAGAAGGCCCGATGAAAAAAGTTATCAGCCCCTGTCAGACGTGCGCAGACAATTCGGATAGGCCTATAGCTTAGGCTGCCATATTTTTATCTTTCTTACATGTAGTGCGATGGAAATAACCGCGCAGTTCACTTAATAGACTTGTATTGACCCTCAACCCCCCCAATCCGTATTCAGTGGCTAAATAAGTTGCAGAGAGAAAAACAATAGGTCTGGGTGCCCTGTAGCATGTCCTTCGCCGGTTGCTTTTACGTAATTTACCATTGATCAAAGACTCATGTTCAAGTTGAATCGGATGCGATGATTGTTGCATTACATTTTCACACCGATCTCGTAGATTAAATTTTGATTGATGAGAGACTTAATGAATGTAGCACTACCTGGGCCACTTTGCCTGTCTGGTTGGCTACGTGCCAGGAGCTAACTCAGGACGTCAGAAGCCACGCCCACCCACATCTATCACGTGACGAGCCATGCCTCCTTATCTATGATGTCAACAATTGGGCGGTAAGCCAAGCTACTCTTCTCCAATCACAGTGCAATATTTTACGACGAAACAGCCAATCAAATGAAGTAATTTACTGGCCATTAAAATGAAACACATGAGGCAGTATGTACTGGCCAGGTTCAAAAATATCAGAAAGAACTTTATCGTCTATCAAAATATGGACAGTATTTTTATGTCGAATACTGTACATATCAACTCATATGTAATGGCTGTAGCTTCCGGTAGTTGCAGAACTAAAATACGTCAGCAACTTCCGCACATATCCACTCAGTCACGCACCCGCCTACCTACCCACAAACCCACCCACCCATGTGCACGCATCCCCCCCCCCCCCCACACACACACACAGATGCATACAAAAACCCAACCCCGCCCCCACCCTCTCCTCCTCGCAACACTCACAAAATATTGTGGAATGAGCTTACAGGTTATGTAGGGTTCGCGAATGTCCATGGTTCGTTCTCTGTACCAGACTTAGTGTAAGGCACAATGAACCCTCAAATTAGGTATTTACACGTCTAAATTGTTCTGAGAGGCTTGTCAAATGTCACAATGTTTTCTCAACATGTAAAATGTCTGCAAAGATACGCCAACAACACAAACAATGGAGTGAAAAGAGAAACAAAAATGTTCAAGCAACCTTATGGCTTTTGTGGAGCATTTATTTAAATTACCGGTTTCAGCAAACTATGTTGCCATCCTTGTATCTTATTCACTACACTCCAAAGAATAGCGTATATGATCAGGAAGATGACAGCGTAGATTGCTGAAACCGGCAAAGTTTGAAGTTTTTTGCTTGTGTTTTCATATTAATGTAGGACGCTCCCAAACAGGACAAATGTGAAGAATATACAAATAATGCAACATTTACATCAGGTGTCACTATCTTATTTCAACACACACACACACACACACACACACACACACACACACACACACACACACACAAACCTGTCAAAATTGAAGTCTGAAATATATCTGGAGGCTCACATATGCTATTTCCACATCTACGTTGTTGCAAAAACATGCTGGTAAAACAACATCCTAGGTTATTAGTTGACATTTCATTTTAAGGCCTAAGTGAAGCTACATATCAAGACTGACCTAAATAAGCTTGCAACTGCACAAAATGCAAGTTCTCTATAATATGCTAAACAAGCAAGCATCACTGGCAGCAACTGGAAGAATGCAGTTAATGTTATATTAGCCATAAATGACGATATGAAGAAAACAGAATTGAACAAGAAACATATTAGGAGGAAGAAGGTAAAAAGACCCCTAACGTATATGTCATTTGTCGCAATGTTATATTCGTGTTCAAAATGTCCATCAAGCAGATAAATTTTACTTTTTATCACATCCATTGTTAGCCCACTAGAGTGTATGTGGAAAAAAAAACCTTTTGAGGAAGCCTGCTACTTTTTCAGAAGTATGGTGTCAAGGATCTCTAAAACGCATGCAGATTGTATTTCCGTAATCAACTACTAAATAATACAAAGATGGAATCCTAACGCTCCAAAATAAACGATGTTAAAGCACACAATCAAGCAGAAAGAAAACAAATTGACCAAACACCAAGTTTGCAGGGAAGAAGACGGTTTAACAGTGTCTTTATTGCGCTGTATCACTTCCACTACATTGTTTCGTAATACACAAATGTAAGTTCATATGTAAAGATGGCTGAAGACAGTGGAATACAAGCTTCGACACATAGAGATAAAATTTCAATACCTCTTTGCACCACAGACGTCGGATCAAAAAATTAAAAATTCAGTCTTTGCACAAAAATAAAATTATTTATCAAAATATGTAAGACTCTGGGCACAAAGTATATGTGACACTTCTGTTGTAATTTAAACGTTTCGTAACAGTAAAAAAAGAGAGGAGAGAATGCACAGCTTGCATAATGGCAATACTGATAAAACTTACAGCCGCGCGGGATTAGCCAAGCGGTATAAGGCGCTGCAGTCATGGACCGTGCGGCTGGTCCCGGCGGAGGTTCGAGTCCTCCCTCGGGGATGGGTGTGTGTGTTTGTCCTTAGGATAATTTAGGCTAAGTAGTGTGTAAGCATAGGAACTGATGACCTTAGCACTTAAGTCCCATAAGATTTCACACAAACATTTGAACATTTTGAAAAGTTACAGGTTAAGCATCACTTGCTGACGAACGAAGTTCGGTATCTGACCGCACTTTGCAAGGACACAGAAGCTTCTAATTAAACCATGCCACTTCTAAAATATGTTTTACTTGTCAAAATACAAGTGGCCAGCTTATATGCACTATGTAAATAAATTATAAACTGCTCAACGCTTATTTCGATCTTTGTACCATGCATTAAATTTATCATAATGCATAAAAATATGTTGTATCACATTAACTCCACTTACAGCTTAAAGTGCGTTTGACGACGAATATTGAGAAACTAAATCATGTTATTTCCATGATGTTAGCATTGAAACTATTGTATGCTAGTAAAAAGCAGTTTCACCATTCAGCCAAGCATCTTTCCAAGTTTGGATTGCATTTAGCATAGCAATATGATCTGAATGCCTATCGCTAGCGAATGCTTTTGTTGTTAGATCAAAAAGTGATTGCCTATCAACGTGACAAAACGTCTGGGAAGGTACAGATTTCTGCAGTCGTGGTTGCCAGTGCACCATTAAAAAATTAAAAAAAGCCTGTGTATGTTGTATGTTCTACCCCAGCACCCGAAATGAACAATTTTGTAGGCCATTTTTTGGGATTGATCATCAAAATACATCTATACGTATGTTTTTTAGCACAAATGGAACTGACAGCCACGACCACATTGGGAGTAAGACGATTATGAAGCATTATATATCATTACACTGAACAACAACTTTGAAGTGAAAGTTTGTAAATTGCATGATTTTGAGTTAGTTATGTTTACTTCAGTATAAAATGATACAAAATCATCATATTCATAAATATTTAGCTCTAGTTTTGTAAAAAAGTATTCTACATTGTTGTATAAATAACACACTCATTAAATAGGCATTCATGTTCCAAGATTCAGCATATGTTATGTGTTATGCACTGATAAATTTCAGTGCCATTCTGGACATACAAAAGTAAAATATTAAGAAAAAAATGATGATAATATTATACGAATGAAAATACTTTGTAAATATACTTTGTACCAGAACTATGTAAAGTACAAAAGAAAATATATAAATTAACTGGTCACAAATGTATATAAAGGATTACAAATGTTAGATGTCCACATGCACAGTAAATACAACTACATATATTGTTCAGAGAGAAATTCAGAAGGTGACCGTTTTCGCTTGGCTTGACGTTTATACACATACTCGGAAACATCCCTTATGACAGTCCAGCAGTAATCTACTAAAATAGTCGGGGTGTACTTTTCGGCGTACCTCTTCTCAAATTTGGCAATATCTTGATGAAACCGCTTCCTATGTTCATCACATATTTCACCACAATCTTTGGGGATGAAGTCAAGATGACTATGTAAGAAATGCATTTTCAATGACAAGTTGGAACCAAGTTTTTCATAAGATGGCAACATATTATCTACAATCTCCTTGTAATTTATTGCTTGTTTGTTCCCTAAGAACTGTAAACAGACTCTCTTAAAACATTCCCATGCATGCTTCTCATCACCTTGTGTGATTCCATCAAAAGTATGGTCTCTAAAAAGCTCTCGAATCTGTGGGCTTACAGAGATGCCCTCCTGACATTACATAAGTAAGGGACTTTTTGCCTTAAGTACTTAAACGCGTCACCATTTTTGTTCATTCTCTTAACAAAGTTTTTCATAAGACCCAACTTGATGAGCAAGGGTGGAAGCAGAATCATTTTATGGTCTACTAGAGGTTCAATCTTAATGTTCTTTATTCATGGTTGAAGAGATTTTCTGGTAGGCCATTCATGTTTAATTTACTGCGATGCACGAGCTCTGCTGTCCCATTCATAGAGAAAACAGCAATATTTAGTATACCCTAACTGCATATCTAATAGCAGTGCAATCACTTTCAAATCTCCACAAATCTGCCATTGAGAGTCGTTATAGTTGATGGCTTCTAGTAAAATTTTCAACTTTTATTATGATTCATATGCACACTATGCCCAACTGGAGTAGAAGTAAACTCGTTACCTATATGTAAAAGCACTGCTTTCAAGCTCAACTTTGATGAATCACCTAAAGTGTCTCCACTCATCAGTGTTGTAATTCATTCTGAGAGCCTTCATTAGACCACTTATGTCTGCACATGCCACAAGACTATCTTGCATGTTAAAAAGAAGACTGAATTGTTGCTGTCTTCTGCGGTAGGATGAAACATTTACATTGCTTTCCAGACAATTGAGCTGCTGCAACCTTGACGCTACAAATCTCAGCCTTAGTTTTAGAGAGCTCAAAAACGCTCATGACATCACTTCAATCATTTTGAGATAATTTTTGTGGATCATCAGTTGATATATTTGGAAGAAACTCTGGATCTCGTGATGTACTTGGTTCAAGAGATTCAGTATCCCGACATGTGCTCTGTCGGTGGTTCAGGTATTGGCAATCTTTCCCCGTGTACAACTGGACGTATGGCAGATGAAATGTTAGGATAGATCACTGTTCGCTTCTTCTTAGATATTCCCTTCTTGCTAGGAGGAGCCATACAAAAGTAGCAGTCACTGACATGGTTAGTTGGCTCACGCCAGATCATAGGCACCGCAAAAGGCATTGAACGTCCTTTCCCATGCATCCAATTTCTGAGGTTGCTGGCACAAGTGTTGCAGATCACATGTGAAGCACAGGGTTTATCCTGATAACCTATTTTGTGCCCAAAATAACAACTGTAAGCTTTTTTAATCAACTGAGTTATTTGCCGTTTTTCTGAAGTAAATGTCACTTCTCCCCACACATAGCAAAATGTGTCAGCACTGTTGACACAAAGTCGTAGCATTTTTGTTCACTTCAGTAGCAGTCAGCTTTAACAACTGGTAGTTAATCTAGGAGCAAATGTGCAAAAATTATTACATGCATAAATAAAGCCACTGAAGTTGCAGAGGAGGGAGACAGAAAGTTCACTAAAATTTGTATCAAAATGTTTATATCCAAAATATTGCACACAAGTAAGAGTAGAGGCAATAACATAATCCTTTGTTACTAGTTATTATGACTTTGACAAACCATTAACAAACCATTATAATATTTGATTTTAAACTTAACATAAAAATCCGTACATAGTTATCTCACTGTAATAAAACAGTGTAAAATGAAAACTAGAGCTAATTTTGAATTGTCATCGTGATAATCGCGATCAGCACATTGGAATTGATAGGGATTGGCTATTTTCATTCTATTTACATTTTCATTTTTGCACAGTGTTATTAGGCACCCAGGTAATCAATGTATTGAATGAAACTAATGTAACTATTAACATATTGATGACGATGTTAGCCATAATAGTTACATTCATGATGACGACATATTAGTGGTGGATGATTCAAAACAGATTGGATGATGATATATGGGCGATGACATTAAAATAATACATCCTGTGGGGGGAGAATGAATTTACTTACAGTAAATTTGGGCATATGGGATGTCCCAGCTGAAGATAATGAGGCGAATTTAAGCCAATGATTGCCGGCTGGTGTGGCCGGCGGTTCTAGGCGCTTCAGTTTGGAACCGCGTGACCGCTACGGTCGCAGGTTCGAATCCTGCCTCGGGCATGGGTGTGTGTGATGTCCTTAGGTTAGTTCGGTTTAAGTAGTTCTAAGTTCTAGGGGACTGATGACCTCAGATGTTGAGTCCCATAGTGCTCAGAGCCGTTTGAACCATTTTTTTTAAACCAATGATTACGTGTGACGTTGGACTGTCGGCTGGTGTTAAATGCGCCGATGGTAAATGAGATGTGTGACACCTGAACTGTTTGTGACACTCCTTTGTCTGGTGTACAGACTAACACTGGATTATTTCATGACAGTGTTTCCACCAAAGCTCAAGCTCTTAGGATTCAGTCTCAATTGGCGCGTACAAGAAACTTTCTCCAGGGTTTAACTAAAGTTTATAAAGTTCCAGAGCAAATTACATGAATTGAAGTTTTAAAAAGAGAGTTGGTTTAGCTAGCGTCATCGGCTGGTAAAGTGGGATTAGGTCGTAAGGGTTAGGTTCGCTACATGAGCAACTGAGTCGTGAAGAGGGAGTTAGGTACTAAAAAAAAAGTCAAGGGAACAGGATGAGCATGTTTCAGTAAATTACCGAATCCACTATCGTCAGTGGCGCAGAACATTCAGAGTGTGTCCATAGATACCAATCAGGGAGTAATAGGTAATTTATATTACTCTGAAGTATCAGGTACGCCAAGATCGCTTGCAACTCTTTTATTGCTTACCAGTTTCGACTGATCTGTGCTGTCATCATCCGATCTTCTAACACATTAAGTTCATGATCCTTACGAATTTGCAAATCACATAATGACATCGCGTCGTTTTACATTAAAATGTAGCGAGTGACATTAGCATGTGAAACATAAAATACCTTAGAGATAAAACATACGTTATGTCGCACTGATGTCCTAGCTCAATCGTTCACTTAACACCACTATGGCGACTGTGGTTTTAACCGAACGAATGCGCCGGGACATCGGTGGAATATGATGTGCGTTTTATTTTGGTGTTATTTTATGTTTGACATGCTTATGTTCCTTGCTACCTGATATTTTAAAACGACGGAACAGCATTATGTCACTTGTAAGTGTGCTCCCTGCCGCCGTTGGATAAGCAGCTGCAGCAGCAAGTCGTATACTCCTAGCTCACTCATTTGTTACATAGTTTAATTCTTAATTTCTTTGCGTGTTTTTGGTACTTGCATTGTTTAATTCATAAATTTCGGGCGTATTATAGTATCTGAGAGTTGTAGCATCGCGTTTTAGTACCTGAATAGTGTAAATTCGCGTAGTCGTCTGTCATCTGTTTTCGTTTTGAACGGCCAGTGTCGGTTGGTCACAGTCAGTGTGCTCCCTGCCGCCGTTGGATAAGCAGCTGCAGCAGCAAGTCGTATACTCCTAGCTCACTCATTTGTTACATAGTTTAATTCTTAATTTCTTTGCGTGTTTTTGGTACTTGCATTGTTTAATTCATAAATTTCGGGCGTATTATAGTATCTGAGAGTTGTAGCATCGCGTTTTAGTACCTGAATAGTGTAAATTCGCGTAGTCGTCTGTCATCTGTTTTCGTTTTGAACGGCCAGTGTCGGTTGGTCAGTCAGTGTGCTCCCTGCCGCCGTTGGATAAGCAGCTGCAGCAGCAAGTCGTATACTCCTAGCTCTACCACATAAATTTCGGGCGTATTATAGTATTTGAGAGTTGTAGCATCGCGTTTTAGTACTCGAATAGTGTTAAATCGCGTAGTCTCCTTCCGCCGCCGAGCAGTGTGTCAGCAGTGCACAAGTGGCAGCATTACTGCATTTACTAGGCAATCTTGTATTTTAATAACCGCTTCAATTTTGTCGTTTTGTTTGAGCTCTCTGTAGATTAGTTCAGACGTTCTTTGCACAAGTTTTTAGCATGGATAGGGACTGCAACTGCTGTGTTCGGATGCAGGCTGAGTTGGCATCCCTTCGCTCCCAGCTTCAGGCAGTGTTGGCTTCGGTCACACAGCTTGAGGCTGTTGCCAATGGGCATCACTGTGGGGGTCCGGATGGGGGTTTGTCGGGGACGGCCAGCTCGTCCCACGCATCCCCCGATCGGACTACGACTGTGGTTGCCCGGGATACTGCCCGCATTGAGGCTGATCCCTCACCTGTGGTAGAGTGGGAGGTCGTCTCAAGGTGTGGCAGGGGGCGAAAGACATTCCGGAGGGCTGAACGGAAGGCCTCTCCAGTTTGTCTGACGAACCGGTTTCAGGCTCTGTCTCAGGCTGATACTGATCTTCAGCCTGACATGGCTGCTTGTCCTGTTCCAGAGGTTGCCCCTCAGTCTGCAAGATCCGGGCAGTCGCAGAGGGTGGGCTTACTGGTAGTTGGGAGCTCCAACGTGAGGCGCGTAATGGGGCCCCTTAGGGATATGGCAGCAAGGGAGGGGAAGAAAACCAAAGTGCACTCCGTGTGCATACCGGGGGGAGTCATTCCAGATGTGGAAAGGGTCCTTCCGGATGCCATGAAGGGTACAGGGTGCACCCATCTCCAGGTGGTCGCTCATGTCGGCACCAATGATGTGTGTCGCTATGGATCGGAGGAAATCCTCTCTGGCTTCCGGCGGCTATCTGATTTGGTGAAGACTGCCAGTCTCGCTAGCGGGATGAAAGCAGAGCTCACCATCTGCAGCATCGTCGACAGGACTGACTGCGGACCTTTGGTACAGAGCCGAGTGGAGGGTCTGAATCAGAGGCTGAGACGGTTCTGCGACAATGTGGGCTGCAGATTCCTCGACTTGCGCCATAGGGTGGTGGGGTTTCGGGTTCCGCTGGATAGGTCAGGAGTCCACTACACGCAACAAGCGGCTACGCGGGTAGCAGGGGTTGTGTGGCGTGGGCTGGGCGGTTTTTTAGGTTAGATGGCCTCGGGCAAGTGCAGAAAGGGCAACAGCCTCAACGGGTGCGGGGCAAAGTCAGGACATGCGGGGACCAAGCAGCAATCGGTATTGTAATTGTAAACTGTCGAAGCTGCGTTGGTAAAGTACCGGAACTTCAAGCGCTGATAGAAAGCACCGAAGCTGAAATCGTTATAGGTACAGAAAGCTGGCTGAAGCCAGAGATAAATTCTGCCGAAATTTTTACAAAGGCACAGACGGTGTTTAGAAAGGATAGATTGCATGCAACCGGTGGTGGAGTGTTCGTCGCTGTTAGTAGTAGTTTATCCTGTAGTGAAGTAGAAGTGGATAGTTCCTGTGAATTATTATGGGTGGAGGTTACACTCAACAACCGAGCTAGGTTAATAATTGGCTCCTTTTACCGACCCCCCGACTCAGCAGCATTAGTGGCAGAACAACTGAGAGAAAATTTGGAATACATTTCACATAAATTTTCTCAGCATGTTATGGTCTTAGGTGGAGATTTCAATTTACCAGATATAGACTGGGACACTCAGATGTTTAGGACGGGTGGTAGGGACAGAGCATCGAGTGACATTATACTGAGTGCACTATCCGAAAATTACCTCGAGCAATTAAACAGAGAACCGACTCGTGGAGATAACATCTTGGACCTACTGATAACAAACAGACCCGAACTTTTCGACTCTGTAAGAGCAGAACAGGGAATCAGTGATCATAAGGCCGTTGCAGCATCCCTGAATATGGAAGTTAATAGGAATATAAAAAAAGGGAGGAAGGTTTATCTGTTTAGCAAGAGTAATAGAAGGCAGATTTCAGACTACCTAACAGATCAAAACGAAAATTTCTGTTCAGACACTGACAATGTTGAGTGTTTATGGAAAAAGTTCAAGGCAATCGTAAAATGCGTTTTAGACAGGTACGTGCCGAGCAAAACTGTGAGGGACGGGAAAAACCCACCGTGGTACAACAACAAAGTTAGGAAACTACTGCGAAAGCAAAGAGAGCTTCACTCAAAGTTTAAACGCAGCCAAAACCTCTCAGACAAACAGAAGCTAAACGATGTCAAAGTTAGCGTAAGGAGGGCTATGCGTGAAGCGTTCAGTGAATTCGAAAGTAAAATACTAGGTACCGACTTGACAGAAAATCCTAGGAAGTTCTGGTCTTACGTTAAATCAGTAAGTGGCTCGAAACATCATGTCCAGACACTCCGGGATGATGATGGCATTGAAACAGAGGATGACAAGCGTAAAGCTGAAATACTAAACACCTTTTTCCAAAGCTGTTTCACAGAGGAAGACCGCACTGCAGTTCCTTCTCTAAATCCTCGCACCAACGAAAAAATGGCTGACATTGAAATAAGTGTCCAAGGAATAGAAAAGCAACTGGAATCACTCAACAGAGGAAAGTCCACTGGACCTGACGGGATACCAATTCGATTCTACACAGAGTACGCGAAAGAACTTGCCCCCCTTCTAACAGCCGTGTACCGCAAGTCTCTAGAGGAACGGAAGGTTCCAAATGATTGGAAAAGAGCACAGGTAGTCCCAGTCTTCAAGAAGGGTCGTCGAGCAGATGCGCAAAACTATAGACCTATCTCTCTGACGTCGATCTGTTGTAGAATTTTAGAACATGTCTTTTGCTCGAGTATCATGTCGTTTTTGGAAACTCAGAATCTACTATGTAGGAATCAACATGGATTCCGGAAACAGCGATCGTGTGAAACCCAACTCGCTTTATTTGTTCATGAGACCCAGAAAATATTAGATACAGGCTCCCAGGTAGATGCCATTTTCCTTGACTTCCGGAAGGCGTTCGATACAGTTCCGCACTGTCGCCTGATAAACAAAGTAAGAGCCTACGGAATATCAGACCAGCTGTGTGGCTGGATTGAAGAGTTTTTAGCAAACAGAACACAGCATGTTGTTCTCAATGGAGAGACATCTACAGACGTTAAAGTAACCTCTGGCGTGCCACAGGGGAGTGTTATGGGACCATTGCTTTTCACAATATATATAAATGACCTAGTAGATAGTGTCGGAAGTTCCATGCGGCTTTTCGCGGATGATGCTGTAGTATACAGAGAAGTTGCAGCATTAGAAAATTGTAGCGAAATGCAGGAAGATCTGCAGCGGATAGGCACTTGGTGCAGGGAGTGGCAACTGACCCTTAACATAGACAAATGTAATGTATTGCGAATACATAGAAAGAAGGATCCTTTATTGTATGATTATATGATAGCGGAACAAACACTGGTAGCAGTTACTTCTGTAAAATATCTGGGAGTATGCGTGCGGAACGATTTGAAGTGGAGTGATCATATAAAATTAATTGTTGGTAAGGCGGGTACCAGGTTGAGATTCATTGGGAGAGTCCTTAGAAAATGTAGTCCATCAACAAAGGAGGTGGCTTACAAAACACTCGTTCGACCTATACTTGAGTATTGCTCATCAGTGTGGGATCCGTACCAGATCGGGTTGACGGAGGAGATAGAGAAGATCCAAAGAAGAGCGGCGCGTTTCGTCACAGGGTTATTTGGTAACCGTGATAGCGTTACGGAGATGTTTAACAAACTCAAGTGGCAGACTCTGCAAGAGAGGCGCTCTGCATCGCGGTGTAGCTTGCTCGCCAGGTTTCGAGAGGGTGCGTTTCTGGATGAGGTATCGAATATATTGCTTCCCCCTACTTATACCTCCCGAGGAGATCACGAATGTAAAATTAGAGAGATTAGAGCGCGCACGGAGGCTTTCAGACAGTCGTTCTTCCCGCGAACCATACGCGACTGGAACAGGAAAGGGAGATAATGACAGTGGCACGTAAAGTGCCCTCCGCCACACACCGTTGGGTGGCTTGCGGAGTATAAATGTAGATGTAGATGTAGATGTAAGTTTGTAGAGGTCATGAACTTCTGTTAAGATCCGATTATGACAGCACGATATTTCGAAACCGGTTATCAGTAAAATGATTTACAAGCGAGCTTGGTGTACCTGATATTCCAGAATAATAAAAAAATTCAAGATTATTTGGTTTTTCAAGTCGTGTATTCTCTAGTGCAAAACAAGTTGCGCCACTTATTTGTGAAGCAATTAATAATAGTGTCTCCATGTTCGTATTTCGGAAGTCATTATTAGGTCATTTGTCCAGTAGGGTCATTTGTCACGGGATAGTGACGCAGCATTCTTACCAGGTGCAAAGCGGAAATGAGCTGCCACATATTTGTGAAGAAATTAATAATAGTGACTCCATGTTCGGTTTTCAGAGATCATTATTAGGTCATTTGTCCAGTAGGGTAATTTGTCATGAGATAGTGACGCAGCTGTGTTACCAGGTAAAAAGCGGAAATGAGCCGCTGGTGCATTACACTGAATGTGTACTTGCAAAAAGTTATAGGAAGCAGACATAATTACAGGTATTTTTGAGGTTTACGACCTGAGTACCGTATATGTCTTCTGTTTGTAGAAAGACTGAGAGTTTTTATGGTTTTAGAAAGATGGTTCTTCAAATTGAGAAAGTTCAGTTTTGTGACTGGCAGTGTGTAACTAACTTGGATAATCTCGAAACGCATGTGATGGAAGAATTTCTGCCGCAGAGAATGGCTAAGCAAAAAACACGCGAGGAAATGTTGTATTATGTGCGCCGGCAAAAGTGCCATTTGGTGTGTGACTTTCCAGTGCCTCAGAAAGTTAAAAAAACGAGCTGATGCCAGAAGGATAGCGGCAAAATTAGAAGACATGAGTGGTCTGATCAGGAGTTGTAGGAATGATAAGGCAGTGTCATGTGTTTGTTTTGCTATCTGTCTGCGTGACTCTTAACCATGAACCAATGTGTACGCTAGTGGATTCTGGTAGCAACATCTCAAGTGTTACAGTATGTTTGCGAATATTTGCTAGTTGCCTCACCTTGTGACATTCAGTCAACGGACAAGAATTGGCAGTAATGGGGAATGTTAAAATTAGACGTGAGATTCAGAGGTTGGCATATCCTGTTGAATTTATTGGTGTGAAAGGTTTGTGAACGTCGGTTTTATTTGGTTTTGATTTTTGATAAAAACTCAGTGTGGTTCAAACTATAGCTGCAAATGTTATATGGTCAAGTATCTGCCTGATAATTTTTTCTTGTGTACGCATGGTGGACTTGAGTGGGTTTCTAATGTCAGTGCACGTGACACAGGTTTCAAGGTAGATAATTTAGAGGAAAAGAATAATATGTTTTTTGTTAAAGATTTTGGAACTGTTTCCTGACCTTTTGACGGATAAACTCGGTGTGACAGGTGCAATAAAATATTAGCTCGTGTTAACCGATCATGCACCTGTTTTGCAGTCACCATATAGGCTTACACAGCCAAAGATGAAAGAGATAAGGAATATAATTGATAAACAGTTAAGAGACGGAGTAATTAGGTCCTCTGTGTCGACTTACGCGTCGCAGATATTTTCAGTAAAAAGCCGAGAGGGGAGGGATTCAAACCGGTAGTAGATTATAGTCTATTTAACCAGAAGGTTGTGTTAGAGTCTGGTGCCTCTTCCTGACTTGCATAACTGCTTTACATAATTTGCAGGCGCTCAGAATTTTATGATGCTGGATTGGAAGCAGGCTTACCACCATGTCCCATTAGCCGATGAGTCAAAAGCAGTTAAAACTTTTGCAACGGATTAGAACTTGTACGGATGTAATGGGTACTTTCTGGTTTGGCCACAGGAGCCGTAGTTTTGTCTACATTATTAGATTCTGTGTTAGGGGATCTGAAGTACAAATTTGTCTACAATTACCTCGATGATGTGGTAGTACACAGTAAACCTTTTGAGAAGATTTTAGACATGTGCAGAAAAGTTTGAATAGATTTCTAGAAGCTGTGTTAACTGTACAATACTCCAAAGTGGAATTATCCAGGTGGTGAACTTCCTTTATTCAACATGTAGTTTCCTCTGCTAGGCGAGTTAAGATGGATCAGGAAAGAACTCAAAGTACTCAGTTTCTCCCTTTGTCGTGGTGAAAATGAGTTGTGTAATTAATTTCGATGGTATAGCTTTTTAGGAAATTTGTGCCAAACTTCGCAGAACTAGTTGGGCCATTGAACCAACAGAGGCGAATAAACGAAAGTTTCAGGTGGACCAAAAGCTGTAGAGTAGCTTTTGAAGGCTTAAAACAGACCCAAGCAAGTGCACCGTTTTTTTGCTGTTCCTGATTTTTAACATGATATTATCCCCCAAACGGAAGTTTCAAATTTTAGGTTGGCTGCATTATTAGTACAGACAACGAAGGCTACTGCCCTTGCTTCTATATGACTGAGAGTGGCCAAACAGAAATATTCTATTTATGAGCTCGAGGCCAAACTGGAAGCTGTAAAGGTGGCATGTATAAGTGTCATAATCCGAGGGCCCACTCTAAAGTAACATGAGGAATTCATACTGGAAACTAACAACCAAGCTCTTTCATTGCTTTAGTGCGTCCCAGAAAAACGGGTACGCTTGCTTTCTGGGTCATTAGAATATTAGCATTTAGTTTTAAGGTGGAACATAGCAATGGGATAGAAAACTAATTCAGAAGTATGCTGCATCGATGAATGGAAATGTAACCGGCATAGAACAGGCATGGGTGGCTGGGGTACTTAGTGAAATTTCAGCCCTTTTTGTAAACCTGAGGGCGTGACAAGAGGAGGAGCTATGGCTCGCGGAAATTAGACAAAATATGATGTTGACGTTCCAAGCTATTCTACGCAACGGGGACTTTTGTGTTTTAAAATAGCTTTTGATAAAAAACGATATCTGTCTGCCTACAGAACTGGTATATCTGGTTTTCAAATATTTTCATGAGTCAGTTGAGGACATTTTGCTCCTTATAAAACAGTTAAGTACATTAAAAGGCACTGTGCTCTGTCAGATCTTTATAAGGACATCATGAAATTAGTATGTCGATGTCACGAGTATAAAAGAAGTAAACCAGATCAAAACTGTAGGGGAGGAGAGCTCCATTCATTCAGGAAAGATCATCCTGTAGAAACAATACTTTCGGATGATTTGAGGTCCACGCCAAGTACTAAAGAGGGTAATCCTTATTTGCTTTAATTCTGCTAATTACACTAACCGCTGATGGTTTCAAGGTTAAAATTATTTTAATCATATTACTTAGTTATTGCAAGTGCCTTAACTGTTGTTTGTAGGAACTATTACTGTGTGCTGGAGTTGAATTACTAAAATTTATGTAAGGCCAAACTGGAAGCTGTAAAGGTGGCATGTATAAGTGTTATAATCCGAGGGCCCACTCTAAAGTAAATGTCGCCATGTAAATGGGGCTCCTTTGGGAGCGAGTCGCCTTTTTTGTACTTACTGCTAAAGGGATTGGTCTACTTGCCATTTCATTGCTCACTTTTTAAAAGACTTAAATTTGATGATAAATTTTGGAGATCTTCTTTTTTTTTATTTTACTTCAAGGCTTATAAAACCTTCGAAAGTCGAAAGCTTTAAATGTTTGCTTTTTTTATTTCTTATACTGTTTTTCTTAAAAACTGTTTATATTTGGTTTACTAAAGTTCATTTAAATGCAAAATTAAACTGTCACTGTTTGGAAACCAAAGTAAATGAATGCATTGTTTGAAATAAAGAGATATCTGCAAGTTGTAATTTTGAAACTGCCAGTCTCTTGTAATTAGTACAATGGAAATGGAAATGAGCGTTTGGTGTAATTGGCCAGGAGGCCCCTTGTGGGGCAGGTCCGGCCGCCTTGGTGCAGGTATTATTACATTCGACGCCACACTGGGCGACATGCGCGCCGTTTTGGGGTGAAATGATGATGAAGACAGTACAACACCAGTCCCTGAGTGTAGAAAATCCCCGACCCATCCGGGAATCGAACCCGAGCCCATAGGACGGCAATCCGTCACGCTGACCCCTCAGCTATCGGGGTGGACATTAGTCCAATAAATACGTTTCTTTTAAGTTGGTGGTTAAACATTTTTTTGTGCCAAGATCTCCTACTCTACAAGCTTGAAACTACCTGTTTAGTACAAAATAATTTATATTTATCTGTTTCCAACTGTCTTTGAACTTATATTTTTAAAGTTACTTCATCAACGTAGACCAGTTTATGGAAATTAGTTGTATTCCTGTGTAACATAATTGTACTATTCATATGTATCATAATTTGAATTTCGATAAATAATGTTCTACACTTAAAATTTGTTCAGCTATTGGTTTACCGCACTTTTCTAACATCTGAAACGAATTTAATGTTCCTTGCGTTGCATATAATTTCGAGAATCTTCCCCAATCAGAGAGCTGTTCATTAACTTATAAAGATTCTTTTGAAATTCATTCATAGGTGTCTTTCACATCTATGCAGTAAAGTCAACATACTTTTTCAAACATTGACTTTGTCTGAATATTAGGGCGCTATGTATCTTTGTTAATTTCATTCCTAAAGACATACTAGTCAGATTCTTAATGAGCAATGTAATGATGTTTAATGTGTAATGTAGTTAATAGTTTCTGCTTATTGTCAGGTGCTAATGGTAAAATCTTATGTTTTCCTTGTAGCTTCTTTTGGACACTTCAGATCAACTTCAGGTATATTTCCAGTACTTTAATTATCAGTTATCTATTCACATCAATATTTAAATCACTTTAAGTTAGAATTCGACGTTGCAAACCAATTTAAATTATTTGAATCTAAATACATCAGGAAAGGTCATTCTTGGTCATTATCTTTCAAAGATATATTATTTGTTTTAACATACCTCTTACAACACTGTGATGTGCCACCTTTTGTTTGTTTTAAATCATTGGAATACAACTATGTAGTAATTCAAGTGGTTCTCTAGTCATTTTCAACATTTCTTCCCATAACAAATCTGTTGCAGTGTAATGCACCCTGTGTTCCATTAGATGTAATAACATATTTCTAAAATTTTCAAACACAATACATCAGGAAATAATAGCGCATTAGTTTTTAGAGAAAATATGATATTCATCCACAGCTCTTGTATCAGACCTATTTCACAGTAACATCACATCATTCACATTACATTCATTCAGCTTACCATACAATGCGTTCTTAGGTGGAAGCTGGATTTCACTCTATCTCTTATAATCATTGATATACTCATATGCATAAAAACTCTTCTTAGTAACCAGATCCTCTTGATCCATAAAGAATTGTTCAATGATAAATTTGATGCTAGCTTGTTGTATAATGATGGCATGGATCTGACAGTATCAAAAAATAACATTTTAAGCTACTTGCTTGCTTACCAAAGCTTATAGAGTGCTCTTCAGTACTTGGAATAAAATAAATCTCCTTAGCACCATACCCAAACTCTTCGACAATAAAGTATTAGTCATAGTCAGCGTTATTGTGTAAGAATACAGATACAAACATTTGTTATTGAAGTTTAAGATTATGCATGTTACACATCAGAGCAATGTAATCTGCAGTGAGATGAGCGTGATTATATGTCTTTTTATTCTCTGATGTAAAAGGTGCTTCACACTGTAGACATCATTTAGCTTTAGATTGAATTCGTTTTTGTTATTACTTTGTTAGGTCAATCACTGGGGTAGTTTGTAAAGAACCATGTCCAATTGTTTCAGCCTCATTTTATATTAATTCAGTAAATCATGGCAATTATATACCAATGGCTCTTTGTAATGTCCATGAATGTATTTTACCTTATAAGAAAAGCCTGAGGGTTGCTGGTTTTGGTATTCAGTTGTAGGTGATTCATTTGAATATGATTTTCAAGTATTCATCTTCAAAATTAAATGTAAAACATTAGCACACGTTACAAGTGGAACAAGCATTTCATATTTTCAGTTTATAAATACTATGTATTCAGTTTCATCAGGTAGATTAATTTTAACTGGCTCGTTTTTGAAGCATCATTCTTGTGTATATTTAGATTATCTTCTCAAGTAAAGTGTAGCACACACATTTCACACGTATTTATTTATGCGTGATGTGATGTGTACTGAGGTCGAACTAAACCAGTAACCTTCTTAATCAAAAAACAGTAATAATTATTACCATCTTTCGCTTAGAGTATACATATATGTGTTTCCTTTTAATATTTATTTAGATCTAATGGATGTACTGCACAGATCTCATCATATGCATGTACATTAATAGATGTACTGACTTTACCTTTGACATATCATAAAATCCATGTCATGATAGGACTCCATGTTAGCTGAATTCTATTGGGTCAGTTCCGATCTTTTAACGTTCGCTGTATTCTCTGTAGTTACCAGTTTCATAAAGAATTTTTCACTTTGTAGGATCAACCAGGTACAATACTGATCCAGAAAGAAAACACATCTTAAGATTAATCTTACGAGTTACACAACCGTCTTATTGGTATTCGCTTCTTTAACTTGATGTTAATGATAAACCAAGGAGTTGATTGTATTTGTTGAAGCCTAATTCTGAACGTATTTTCCTATCCAACAATGAAGAAGTTCCATGTTGCACGGCATATACTGTAGCAGGAACAACTTCGCCTATATAGTCAAAGGTGGCAAGATCATATTGAAATGAGACTCAGGTATGGAATGAAAGAAGAAATAAAAAGAAATTGCAACCGTCCTGAGTAGTGTTCAGTGATGGGTAGCTACAATGGGTGAGAAGGCCATGCGCAATAAAATCCAGTAGCCACATATAGTATGAAATTCACTACTCATTACCAAATTTTGTGTGATGGCCGAGAGAGCCACACTAAACAAGCAAGAATAAGTGAACTTTATTTACCCTCAATAATGGAGTACAACAAAACAGTCATTCGGATTTGAATCAATACTACGATATGAATCAATACTACCGCTGATAAGCACTCAGCACTGGGAAAGTTGTGACAGCAACATCAGTGTGGCCACATCAGAGGAGATTTGTAGGGTGCGAGGATGGCCAAGGAGAGAGGCCGTGGCGAGGCGGAAGCTTGTGGCCAGTCGGAGGTACCGTGGCTACTGTGAAGAGATGACTGCATCGGATGGACATGTATGTGGCAGGTGTTCAGGTGTTCGCCATGAGTGATGGTGAGTTGCACACAGATGGGCCTCAGGTGCGGCCAAGGCCAAGCTCAGTGTGGAGAGCTAGCACAAGGTGCTGAATGAAGACTCGGGATACTGCTCAGAGCATAGGGATCGGTGGCAGTACGTAAACGTGAACGAGGCTCGAAGTGATGATTCGAACACCACTCGGATTAAAGTCGTCAGTGGCTACTGCAGAGAACTCGGGCAAGACATGGTGTGAAGACTAAGACCTGACTACGAGAGGTGGACTGGGCTGTGATGACAGGAGCTCAGATTGAGGGACCAACGATTCGATCGTCGCTTGGTCCAGAGTTACTACTGACGCAAAATGGCTCTGGTTGGCCGGGTGGTGTCCTTTACAGCCATCTGACGCTACCATACTTGCACAATGATCGACTGGCACGTGATCTGCAGAAGAAAAATCGGTACCCGTGATGGTAGTGTTAATTCTGGTGCTTCGCGCACCGCTTTCGGTGAAGGTGGTGCCACGTGTTACATGTAGGCTGCGGAAAATGTGGCTGACAGCAAACATGGTGTCCTTATATCGTGGTCCTTCGTCTCTCCTGCGTCTCCCACAATGGGTTGCGAGTCGCGTGGAGAGGCGACAGCCCTCAGTACACTATTGTGTTGCATAGCGGTGGACACCAGGGTTACCATAAATGCTTTTATTCAACGTTATTTTTTTCGCTTCCATTTAATTTCTCACAATTAAGGTAGGACTCCATGTTAGCAGATTTTTGGCCGAGCTGGTATTCAACTTTATTACACCCTGTCACAAAATGAGTATATACGTAAATCTGCTTTGAATCGTATTTCTTCTTGTCACCGAGTGCAGTTCACAGTGATTTGCAGAGTATGAATGTTGATGCAGTTGATTATGCTTTCTCATCTTAGTGAACAGAACATTCTTCCTTGCAAATACTAAAAGTGCCACAATAGTTGGCGGGATGTGTTTACAGGTTATTAACTGGTTCTGTACTACAAACAATACATTTTAGCAAAAATGGATGTACAAGACTCATCCCTCATTACAATACAGGATGAGTCTTGTACATTTATTTCTGATAAAAGGTATTATTTGTAGTACAGATCCAGTTAATACCATGCAAACATATTCCGGCAACACACGGGTCCGTAAGCACTAACAAACAGACGTGAGTCCCCAGAAAATCATGTGACGAAATGAACTTCTGTTTCATATGAAAAAAGGAAATATGAAATCATTTACGCCACCCAATACTGTATTATGGATAAGAGCAAAAATTAAGAAGAATACGAGCAACATATTTACAATGCATTTCATAGAGTGCAATACACATTACGTCACCATCAGGAACAGAACGCGATAAAACCTGCTCCTGTTTTAATAAGTGCAAAAGTGCAATTATTTCCACTTCATAATGACCATACTTGCAATAATCGGTATTAAAAACAGATAATTTTACAGTAAAAAGGTACGACGTTATTTATAACATTTTACGTGACTGTGAAACCCAGCTACCGGAAGTTAAACTTAGTTTTCAATTGAGATTTCTCGAATATGTAACTTTATAAGGTCAAAAAATAGTTTTCAAGTACACACTTTACCACCAGACTACGAGGCCCGCCCATGGAGTATAGATGTATAATATTATAACCTAATACTCGTATTTTGCAAAGCAATAATACGAATTTCCGTATCATATTTTTCCGTATTCGAAGTTCACTAACGGGCAACTAGGAGTGCTGCTGTCATGTCATAAGATGGGATATGCACTTCTTGTAATTCGGTGTTCTGTGCAAACAATCGAGTTTACCTTTCCGAAGAAACAAGAGATTCCACATAAAGTAGCAACAGATAATTACAATAATGCCGTATCAACTATAATAATAGTCGACATAAAGCTGCGATGAACAAATTGAATTATTACAAATTCAGCGTTACCAGCGTTACCAGACATGGGTTCTGCCTAGTCTGGTCACCGAACTTACTTACTCCTCGGATGCAATTTGTCGGCGTTTTCGATTTGAGCCACAGTGTGGAAACTCCCTGCCCACAAGTCATGAGTTCAACAGATTACAGTTTCCTCTACTCTCGCTCCATTTCTCTTCAGCGTGACAGAGAATTTCATTAAAAAGTTGGTCACGTCCCCAGCGCAGATGGGGCTCGTACGAACTCACTAACGTATTACATGCGAGGTTGTGACGTCGACCTTTTCCGTTCTCTGTTCCATCCCTTCTCGTCTTGGAGAATGAAAGAGATTAGCGGTCGGAACCAGTAGGAAGGTAGAACTGTAAGGGCAAGAGGAAGAGTTAGCACGTGACAAATTGTAAGAGAAACTATAGGGCTAGACTAAAATGTGATTTGACAAAAGAGTTAGTGTATGGGCGAGAGGAATCAATCTAATGATATCTACTCAAGATATGGAAGCCAAGTGGGTGATGGATACTTTGCATAGGGGAAAGTAGGGGAAACGTGCGCACCTAAGCGGAACTTTTTTTAAAAAAAGAAAAAATGTTGATCTCGTCAAATGAAGTTTATTTTATATCAAAACTTAGAGCAACTATTCTAGGACATATAAAAAATTAAGAGAACCCAAAATATTCAAAAAGAAACACACCAAAAACGAAATTCCAAGACACTACCTAAGCGCACGGTTTCCCGAACGTCAGGGAAACGTGCGCATCGTGTGGGGTAATTGTGCGCATGTTAGAAGAATTGATACGCAGTAATACCTGGAGAGGAAAGAAAAACAATACAAGGTTTGTTCCAAAGATGATATTGATAAGGCACATATTAGATTAGTTTAAACATAAGTTTTAATCAAATTTTACAAAATTTGACATAGTTCAGGACTATTGGTTTTCAAATAAAATGCAAAGTTTTCTTTGATGTTAGCGGTCTACAGATTTAAGAAGTTAGGTAAGCCCTTCATTGCACATATCACATATAAAATCTTTAGCAGGATCATTTGCGGTACAAGCTGCATGGTACCATCTTCCGCACAAATTTCATCTGTAGCACAGTTCCCTGTCTTTACCATGATCTCCACAAAGTCCGTAAATCTCTTCGTCGACTCCTTGAAGTGCGCCAGGGTCAAACAGCTGCATGTCGATATCATCGGACCTGTAGAGAGAAGAATGCCAGTACACTGTAAACAATCGTAATACGTTTTCTTGTGAGTTAAAAGTTTATTTCGTGAACCTGTGGGCTGTCTCAATATTTTGTATTAAGAAAATATAAATCATTATCTCACTCATACTTTTTTGTTAATACGGATAAAAGTGAAACCCATTATGCCTGTTGTCCATTGAAATGCCTGTCTTGCAGGACAGAGCGGATTAGGTTGTGGAAGGGGGCCAAAAGAAATTGCTGTCAGTTGCACTCAACATACAAGCTTTATTTATCAACACACAATATTACAAGGATGTAAAACACTCAAAACTTTAATCGACCTCCTTTGAATAACTTTATGCGACACTCAAAATCCAAGACACAAGGCCTAAGCAAGAAATTTAAATACAATGTTCTTCTGGAGGTTTCACCCAAGAATATTTGCTAAATCTTCCATCTAAACAGGCTGAAGGCCTTAGCAATTTAATTTTAATGGAACTCGGCTGGAGGTCGCATATTAAGCAATAAGAAAAGTTTCAATCAAAAGGCAGAAGGCCGCATCTTAAAACAATTCATGCAAAATTCGGCTGAAGGCCCCATAAAAATGCATAACAATCTTATGCCTTAAGGACAAGACAAGAAAATTAATTTAAGAGATATTAATACTCGGCTGAAGGCCACATATCAACAAAATATGTTTAATGGCTTAAAGCCTAGAAAAGGATTTCAATTTAACAGGCAGAAGGCCATATCTTAAAACATCTCACGTTAAATTCGGCCGAAGGCCCCATATAAAAGAACAACAATCTCATGCCTCAAGGGCAAGACAAGATCATTAATTTAAGATATACAGATACTTAGCTGAAGGCCACACATCAACCAAATAACTAAAACCGTAACAGGGAAATTACTATTAACACACAAGGAACGGTGCTCAGAAGTTTCTAAAGGTCGGCCTGGGATTGTAACACTAATGCCCGCTTAAGTGAGACAGGCAGCCTGTCCAACGACTTCTTAATCTGAAGGCAACCCAACCGACAGACAGCCGACCGATCAATCAACAAATCAGTTCCGCTCCTTGCAACCAGCATAACGACCACAAGATATCGATGCAACGACGCACAGAATATTGGCGCCCACAACAACCAACACCACCTCAGCTGTCGAACTACACGCTGCACTGGACAGCAACAACACTACGAGGAAAATGAACTGCCGAAAATTACGTCAACGACCAGGGCAGGTAACTGGAACGTCAACGGCCACAAGACAGAAGATACCTCTGGCCATCTTCAATAATAGGGAATAAATTAAGTTAAACTCCACAGGAAGATGGGTGGAATCTTAGCCGCCTTGAATACATACACGTTGTTGTTCGCAGGAATGTCCCAAAAGCGACAACCAGGATCAAACGAAGAAATTTAAACAGTTGAGGTTCGATTGTAGGTTAACTGGGGACTCAACTTTCATGTGCGAGATCGGTGGACGTCAAACTTCGTAGCACTCGAAAGCAGCACTCCAACCGCGCATGCACACTGTCGACGGCCCTGGCCAGACTACGCGCGTCGGAGACTTCCTCGCTGCTCCACGCCAACCGTCCGACTGCCCAGGCCCGAAAACGGTGAAAGGAACAAATATACGTCGGCCGATGGGACGACCATCCGAACGACCAATCAATGGTCGTCCCGCTCCAGTCTCCCTCCGTCACACAGTCCATGTGTGTCGCCTGCGGTCGGCGAGCACTGGCTGACAATCGCTGGTTCAGATGGTTCAAATGGCTCTGAGCACTATGGGACTTAACAGCGGAGGTCATCAGTCCCCTAGAACTTAGAACTACTTAAACCTAACTAACCTAAGGACATCACACACATCCATGCCCGAGGCAGGATTCGAACCTGCGACCATAGCTGTCGCGCAATTCCAGACTGAAGCGCCTAGCACCGCTCGGCCACACCGGCCGGCACAATCGCTGGCGTCGTCGAGTTGCAGATGTTCGACGGTTCAATGAACAGGACAATGCAGTGCGAGCTATCTTAGCAATAAAATAATTAACTGATAAAAAAAATTGCCACGTAATTCCCGCTGTCACTCTATTTCGTTGTCCAGTCGTAGAACTCTCTCCTTAGGACGAACTTTCGAACTCTGTTCTAAACGGTGTGCGACGGGTATGTGCCGGAATGATACGCAGACACAGTTTCTTGCACACTCAGCAATAGACGCCCAAGTATCAATGCATTTAAGAAAGTATTGTTACATAATTGAGGCAACGGCCTTGCGCAGTGGGTATACCGGTTCCCGTGAGATCACCGAAGTTAAGCGCTGTCGGGCGTGGTCGGCACTTGTGATCATTCAGGCCGCCATGCGCTGATGCCATTTTTCGGGGTGCACTCAGCCTCGTGATGTCAATTGAGGTTCTACTCGACCGAATAGTAGCGCCGTCGGTCAAGAATACCATCATAACGACAGAGTGGTGTGCTGACCCCACGCCCCTCTTATCCGCATCCCCCACTGAGGATGACACGGCGGTCGGATGGTCCCGGTAGGCCAGTTGTGGCCTGAAGACGGAGTGCTTATTGTTACATTATTAACGTTGATACCGTACGCTTTGGCTCTTACAATAACTAATTTTACAACAGATAGTCCACTGACATTCCAATACGGAAAATATAGAAATTGGATTGTCACTTATCGTAAAACAGCCCATAGTACAGACGTATTAGCCAGTCTGTCCTCTATTAAAATAAAGGGGATAATTGTTCAGTACAACACCAACGTTAATTCACAGTATACTCGCGTTGTGTGATGAAATCACTTCTGGTTCACTTGTTCCTAACTTACCAGACTGTTAGTCTTGCTTCCCTGTTGTCTGCAGCATTGAGTACTCGATACATATTCTGTCTTGGAAATCTGGTTCCTTGATTTCTTCTTCCCCTCTTGCGATTTCTCTGTTAAATGTATTGGAATCAGGTCTGCTCTCCAAACTTTAGTGTTTTATTGCAACCGTTGTTTTACAGAAAATTCTATGTTTCCTTTGTCCTCTATCTGAGAACAATTCTTCTGTTCTCCTCTTAAAAGTTTACGATTTCAGCCGGCCGTAGTGGCCTAGCGGTTCTAGGCGCTACAGTCTGGAACCGCGCGACTGCTGCGGGCGCAGGTTTGAATCCTGCCTTGGGGATGGATGTGTGTGATGTCCTTAGGTTAGTTAGGTATAAGTAGTTCTAAGTTCTAGGGGAGTGATGACCTCAGAAGTTAAGTCCCATAGTGCTCAGAGCCATTGGAACCATTTTATAAGACTAGACTGCGTACTCACGGCAGTTCCGCTTTTCCGTTTTTGGTACGACTTGGAAAGAGAGAAAAATTAATGGATGGTCGCCGATGCGTCGGTTCTCGATTGTGTTCAGGAGAAGTAAGGTTTGACTACTCGAAGGTGGTTTCGTGACTGACCTTTGACCCTGACTGTCTTCACGCAATCAGAATCTTCGATGAAAATACCTAAGGGACATGAACAACAATTAAAAAAAATGGAAATGAATGCAAAACAGTGATATTTTGTAAAAAGTTATCAGCCTGGAAATTGAACACATTAATGTCCTCCCGAAAACAATCGAGATACCGCGATGAAGAGCGAACTTGTAACAATGCTTACATACATAGAAAAATCGTTGTAAGTGTAAAGAAAATAATAAGCAGAGATTTTCTATAAAGTGAAGCATCAGTATCTTTTAGACACTAATAGACATACCCGAGCGGTGAGAATGCTTCGCTACCTGGACTAGCGACAAAACTGCATTCTCAGATGTACATCTAGCGGTTTTCGGCTGACGCCCCCGGTTACAGGAGTCAAGGATAACACTTTATTAATAATTATAATACAAAGTAATACCTCCAGTTACAGTTACATTCTCAGCAAGTACACCAAATCCTTAAATCCATACATGTATTTTTCTTCATTAGTAACTTTTCTACATGAGCGGGTATACAGATAACGGACTTAGACTCTGCAGTCTTACTGGCAGCACGCGTGTGCTGGTGCCCTGGCTTCAGGTTTGCCAAAGCGATGAAAATAGTCCTTTTCAATTCGTCTGATCAGTGGAAGTGTGTTAGATGACTTCATTTCATAGAGTCTTACATGCTTGGTAAAAAGATGTAACAATACCACCAGATACTTCACACCTCCTCTTCACTGAGGAAGCGGACCTGCATAATCTAAACTGACGATTTGGTTTGATCTTTCAATTCGTATCGGATTTAAAGGTACGGCATTTGATAGCTTCAAAGGACAAATGGAGCAATTTCTTAACAGCTTGTGAACTTTCGTGTGAAGATTAAGTACATAACAATATGTTGAAATTTTGCGTTTACATTTCTCTGGGTCATAATGACCCCAGGAAAGGTGAGTGTACCAGATGAAATGTTCAACATAATATTTACGAATACAGACACACCACCTCCTTGTCAAAAAGGAAGTTAGATGGAATCAAACTTCATTATGTATTTTATATAAATTCGACCACAAGTGATTGGGATTATTTTGAAGAAGCTGTTTAATTTTGAACCAGATGCGGTCTGTGTCTTGAAGAGTGTTCATTTGACGGTAAAGACGAAGAAAGTAACTTCGACGCAGAGGATTTTTCATGAGAAGTATCTTGTGATTAGAAATCTGTTCTATTAATTCAGTAGGCTCCGGCAACCCTTCCGGTATACGTGACAATGCATCAGCAATAATGTTATACTTACCTTTTACGTAAATAATTTTAAAATCATACAGCCGGCCGCGGTGGTCTCGCGGTTAAGGCGCTGCAGTCCGGAGCCGCGCGACTGCTACGGTCGCAGGTTCGAATCCTGCCTCGGGCATGGATGTATGTGATGTCCTTAGGTTAGTTAGGTTTAAGTAGTTCTAAGTTCTAGGGGACTGATGACCACATATGTTAAGTCCCATAGTGCTCAGAGTCATTTGAACCATTTGAAAATCATACTCTTGTAAAAACAGGCACCATCGAGTAAGCCTGGGACGATAAAGTTTGCACAAGAGTAAAGAGCTTAGTGCTTGATGATCTCAGTATACCTTGATTTTACGTCCGTAAATATAGAAATTAAAATGGCGAAAAGCCCACACAACAGCTAATCCGTGTAATTCAGTTACCGAATAAGCTCTCAATACTCGGTAAGGACACGACAGGCCAAATCGGTTATTTTGATTTTATCCTGGCCACCAGTTTTTCTATTTAAAGTAAACAAGCACCCAATCCTTGAAATGATGCATCGCAAGAAATGCAGAAATCTAAATTCGTGTTCGGAAGACTTAAAATGATATTCGTTAGAAGAGCTTCTTTGATTTTCTGAAAGGCGTTTTGTCATCCAGGGGACGTTTTTGCTGAGTAAATTCAACAACGCTGGATGACTCATTGTTTGACCTTGAATGAAGCTACTAAAGAATGAGGTTAATCCGACGAAACCTTGTAATTGCCTTTTAGTGCAAGGTACAGGAAAATTTTTAAAGCTGTTAACTTGCTGGGATCAGGAGAGATTCCTTCCGAAGGAATTAGATGTCCTGAAAACTTTACTTCTCTCTTAGCGAATTTGGATTTTTGAAATTGGCGGTAACTCCGAAATCAAAGAATCTTAGAAAGATCTGTCGTAGAAGAGTTAAATGTTCTTCCAATTACATTACAAGATCCAACCCGATTCAACTCGATTTCCGTTCGGAACTCGGAGACACGGCGATCCGGACACACTGGCTCGGACACGACCATGCAGAGGTAACACTTGCCCATTGGCCACGACATCTCTGCTCAAGGAAGGAACTGACCCACATCCGGCAAGATGACCAACTGACGAAGCCCAGAAACGGTCAAAAGACCAAATACACGTCGCCCGATGAGACAACCGACCGAACGACCAACCGGCGGTCGTTGCCGCTCCAATCTCCTTCCGTCGGACAGGTCATGTGTATGGACAGCGATCTGCAAGTACTGGCTGTCCGCACCTCACTGGCGCTCCGTCCCCGACTGAACTGCAGACACGACGACCCGGAAAATACTAGCGGTTGCTACAGAAATAGTGCGACAGTGCACTTATCGATAAGCGCTGCTGCTGCCACTCACGGGCAAGCAAACCAGCAACCTAGTGACGCCAGTAAATCGAATTAAATTAATACGAGGCGACAGAACTATAAAAACAAAATGACGAGCAATAAACGGCATGACAGCGAGCCGCGCACGGCTGACGCATGTGTTCAGATCCAGAGAATAAGACAGGCAATCGAGGTTCATGCCAGTGGCCTCTGCGTATCCCCAAAGTGCTCCTCCAGGACATTAAACACACTCCTGCTTCGATGAGGTCGAGCTTCGTCTTACGTGAACCACATCTTGTCGAAATCATGGTCACTTTGGGTAATGGGAATGAAATCATCTTCCAAAACCTTCACGTACCGTTTGGTAGTGCCATCGACGAATATCTCACCGGTTATTCTGTGACTGGCCACTGAACACCACACAGTTACCCGGTGAGTTCGGAGATACTTCTCGATCACGAAATGCAGATTCTCAAACCCCAAATGCGCCAATTTTGCTTATTGATGGATCCATCCAAATGAAAGTGGGCTTCGTCACCAAACCATCCATGCGCATACTAATTCCAGTCATGCCCCGTGGCCAACCGTGTAGTTTGAACATCCTAAAGCAAACGTTTCAGCTAGAAACACGGATGAAGCAAAGACGAATAAAAGCTAACCCAGGCAAGACTCACCCTAAGCTGCAAACTCAGCGTCCAACAATGTAGCTTCACCCTCTCTGTCACGACAAAACACCGAGGTATCCACCTACACAAATGCCTAACTTTGATGATCTAAGTTAAGCACACGCTAGACAAAATCTTCAAAGACGGGGACTGATCAGACTAGAACAAGGACGCTTCCACGGGTGCAGCACGCCCACAGCCATTGACACTTACAAGACCTACGTAAGACCGGTAATACAACACGCAGAAGCACCACTAGCTGGCAGGACGAGACCCTTACTAGAACGATATTACGCAACAGAAAGGCGGCCGTTACGCAGCGTAATAAGAATAGGGGGAAAGCTACAGTTGGGGGCAGGGTTAAGGATATTATCTCAAGGAAAATTTAATTCTGAAGTCATTTACTTTCCAACTGAAGATGTTTATGTAATTCGTTCATGTTCAATATACATGTTGAGTTATTTTCGGCCATAATGGCTATGTTTGTGAACTGTGACTCTGTGGGATAATTATTTATTTCTAATTTCTGCTACCAATCACTTTTTATTTTACGTTTAATCTAACAAAATACAACGCGTTCCGAACATTTTCTGTTTATCTTCAGACGTTTATACATACATTCATACATACATACATACAATTCTGTAAATGCCAGATGCATAAAGACTTGTATTTAGTGGAACAGAAAAAATTACACACATTTCAAACACACAGAAGTAAAAATCAGCTTCAGCACCATCAACAACCTAAATAGGAAGCTTATTCACAACATAAAACCACCAGATACAAGTCTTGATGCATCTGGCATTTACAAAATTACCTTCAGCCAATGTAATAAATATTAAATCGGCCAAACGGGCAGAAATTTCAGAACCCAATTCAAAGAACAATTAGACTGCTACAGGCTTGATAAATTTAACAGATCAGCAGTAGCAACTCACATTAAAGACGCAGGCCACCCTTTGAAAATAGATAAGAACCTCGAAATTTTACACAAAATAGGAGAAAGTGAAAGAATGGATATCATGTAAGAAATGGAAATTTTCATACATAATATAAAGCATGGAGATAACATTCTTAATGAAATAAGCGAATAACGTCTTAAGCCAGTTCTAACTCAATAGATTGAAAGGTGGCTACACTGAGCCACAGCGCCAGAAATCGCGCCAGAGAGTATTGTTCCGCCGCCTCCACTGGCAGTGATTATTGAGACGTAGCGGCAAGCAGTTCTTACCGAGAAGTTGTGGTGGACACTGCTTGTCGTGAAGTCAAGAGTGAGATGTGGTAGCGGAGAGTGTTGTTCCATGTTTTATGCAGTGGTTTGATGGGAGAGATAGCAGATGTTGTTCTAATGGAGATATAGTAATGGTCAGAGTGCATTTCGTCAATATATATGGAGGTATTTTCTTTTATTCTTTTATTCTTTCAATGACCTGAATAATGTGTCATTACAGGTTCAGTCAACAAAGCATCTGGCGTGTGTTCTTGTATTAGAGTGTAATTTTGGTTTTCTTGCACAATTATAGTATTTGTAATTTTCTTTTATCACGTCAGTATAATTGGTATTTAAAAATTCTTGTCTTGTTGAAGAAGAACCGTGCCAGATGTGCGTTGAGTCATACTACCACATACAGAACAGCTACACTTGTGCTTTGTTGGTTTCGTAGGTTTTTTAGTTGCTGGGGACTTAATTAATTAATTGTATTAACTGAAATTTTCATTTCATTCTTTGTGGTTGTTACATGCAGTCAGATTGCGTACAAGAACTAGTCAGGGCCAGCCGTTTACGAAACAGCGTAATCGGACATACAGCGACAGAAAATTAAAAATATTTTCATTAATAATTAAATAAGCCCCCATGCACGTGCATGGGGGCTTAATTAAATAAAAATAATGCAAATATTTTTTAGTAGCTGTAAGTCCGATTACGCAAGTCTCGTAAACGGCTGGCCCTGACTAGTATTAGTACGCAATCTGACTGCTTAGAATGACAACAAAGAATGTAAGAAAATTTTCGTTAACACAGTTAATTAATTAAGTCCCCAGCAACTATAAAACCTCATTGCTGGGTACCACAGATGGAACTGCTTCTACTGAAATGATGTTACTTCTTGGAGTCTGCACGTACTCAACATTGCTGGGTGCCACTGATGGACTGCTTCTACTGAAATGATGTCACCTGTTGGAGTCTGCACCTGTTCCACAATGCTGGGTGCCACTGATGGACTGCTTCTACTGAAATGATGTCACCTGATGGTGTCTGCACCTACTCAACATTGCTGGGTGTTACTGCTGGAACTGTCAACCACTTGTTATGAAAACATTTTATGTGAATATTTGTATAAACTGATTTTTTGTGTATTACTGTTTGTGAAAAGTTATAAGACTCTTACCTGCTCATATTCGTCATTGCTGACGCTATCGATTGAATTGTTTAACCACATGATATTTCGGTAAACTATTATGTAAAGTCATATGTATGAAAGAATTTGTATTCCTTACTGTATTTTATATATTAGGCTATTGTAAGGTCAGTGCAAAGCCAAAATTTTATCTAGTTATATGATACTTACGTATTAATATTATCTTTTATTTTTATCTGTATTTTTTTTGACGAATTTGGTGGTATTTTCACCACCAATGCTGGCAAAAATACCATCAAATTCTAGCCCGTGGAGGAGGGGCATATGAAAGGTGGCTACACTGGGCCACAGCGCCAAAAATCGCGCCAGAGAGTATTGTTCCGCCGCCTCCACTGGCAGTGCTTATTGAGACGTAGCGGCAGGCAGTTCTTACCAAGAAGTTGTGGTGGACACTGCTTGTCGTGAAGTCAGAGTGAGATGTGGTAGTGGAGGGTGTTGTTCCATGTTTATGCAGTGATTTGATGGGAGAGATAGCAGATGTTATTCCAATGGAGATATTGGTATGGTCAGAGTGCTTTTCGTCAATATAAATTAAGGTAACTAACTACTGTTCTTTATTTTCTTATTATTTGTGTGACCAGAATAATGCTTCATTACAGGTTCAGTCAACAAAGCATCTGGCGTGTGTTCTTGTATTAGAGTGTAATTCTGGGTTTCTTGCACAATTATAGTATTTCTAATTTTCTTTTATCACGTCAGTATAAATGGTATTTAAAATTGCTTGTCTTGTTGAAGAAGAACCGTGCCAGATGTGCGTTGAGTCACACTACCACACACAGAACAGCTACACTTGTGCTTTGTTGGTTTCGTAGGTTTTATAGTTGCTGGGGACTTAATTAATTAACTGTGTTAACGAAAATTTTCTTACATTCTTGTTGTCATTCTAAGCAGTCAGATTGCGTACTAAAACTAGTCAGGGCCAGCCGTTTACGAGACTTGCGTAATCGGACAGACAGCTACAGTAAAAATATTTTCATAAAAATTTAATTAAGCCCCCATGCACGTGGCGTAGGTTTTATAGTTGCTGGGGACTTAATTAATTAATTGTATTAACTGAAATTTTCATTTCATTCTTTCTGGTTGTTACATGCAGTCAGATTGCGTACAAGAACTAGTCAGGGCCAGCCGTTTACGAGACTTGCGTAATCGGACTTACAGATACAAAAAAAAATTTTCATTAATATTTAAAATAAGCCCCCATGCACGTGGCGACCGCTGCTTCGGATCGTCCCTTGGAATTCTTCTGATTCCAAAAATAGTAGACAGTAGTATTGTTGTAGTAATTTGTAGTTTAGTAATTGTAGTCTATATTGCATGTGTAGATTTGGTAATTGGCATTCTTCTAATGATATTTTTCAAATTTTTTTTTTTGTGTGTTGTCTTGTCTACGGGTTTGACAATTTAGTGCAATTATTTCAATTGTTCGATTAATCGTGTTTGAGGAAACTTTTCATGTAAATGGTATTGTTGGAGATAAAGAGTCATTGTGTGGAATTTTCGTACAGTGACGAGTTTTGTTTTTTGTAAATGATTACGCGATCGATGAAGAAGGCAAAAATGATGAATAGTGAGAATAACGAAATTGTTCACATGGCGAATTCGCCAACAGAGGAAAACAATATGATGGATAATGAAGTGGAAAACATTGTAATAAGTCGGGAAAATAGTCCGGAACCATTTCAAAATTTTTCTCAATCAGAAAATTCACAGAATACGAGATTAACGATACAAGATTCTGAAATAGTATCGAACACAGATAGCTTTATGGCTATGCAGAAGGAAATTAGTTTTGCGGGAAATGTTAGTGGCGAAAAGAATTTCGAACCGGCTAACATGGAGCAGTTGATGGGTGCAATATTAAATCTGGGATCACAGTTGGAATCTAAGTTTAAAACAGAGATGGGAACGTTGTGATCTGAAATTAAAACTGATATAGGAACAATTAAAACTGAGATGGGAACAATGGAAACACGGATAGATTCACGAATAGGGACATGTTTCAAAAATATGAAAGATGAATTAAAGAAAGAAATCAGAGAAGAAGTACAACCGATTTTGAATGCTCACAATAATAGATTAGTTGCAGTAGAGATTAGACAAAGGGAACAGGATAGAGAACAGGAGGAAAGAGATCGCGTGACAGTACAGAAATTTTCAGAGTTAAATTTACAACGTGCAAAAGATAAGGAAGAAATATTTGAGAGAATCGAGGAATCCGTACCAAATGACAGAATAAATAACTTAACGCAACAGTGTGAACAGTTAACTACTAAATGTGACAATACCGAAACCCGAGTCGCGACACTTACGGAAAACGTAAATAAACAGAAAGAAAAAATAGGTGACTCATCGGAAAGAGTTGAGGAAATTTCAGATAAATTGACAAATCTTAGTTTAAATGGGGACAGAGATTCAGATGACACAGCTCCATTGCCATTTTCAGAAACCGAAGAGTACCAGAGCATAAGTAAACATGTTGAAAATCAGGGAAAATTTAATGAACGCGTGAAAAGGGAATTTGAGGCATTAAAAAAGCAAGTCAAACAAATTGAAGGCGAAATCGTAGGAAAAGACGGCAAAAGAAATTTAGAATCACAGATATCAGAGGGGTTTGAAGAAAATAATTTGTTTCATTTACGGGATGCAACAAGAGAGCGCCAGGCGCACGAACTTGACAATAATCGGCATTGGGACTGGGACAGACGCGGTAGGTCTTTGTCGCCACGAGGCGAAAACTTTGACTATAAACACTTTTTGACTGTTCGGAAATTTAAGATCTTTCGTAATTCTAAGAATGAGATACATCCATGTTCATGGTTAGATCAATTTACGTACGCACTTCCGCCAGATGTGCCACAAAGTCACAAACTAGAATTTATGTGCAGCTATTAGAGTCCTCAGGGGATTCACTACTCTAAGTGAATATGTGCCGTAGCGAGCATAGGGCCCCGAGCTGTAGTGGTGCTATTTCTCTTTTAGTTTTCTGCACTGCTGCCTACTCTTTCACTATTCTTTGCATCTGTCAAACAACTCTTCGACTATCAATCTATCTAGACAGTAGTAAACAATAACCTGATATGACTATTTTACCTAAAAGTGATTTCGTAAATTACCGTTTGGACTTTATCTTCATCAGCATTCATTCGTAGTTTAAATGAAATTTTACCTGTTTATCTTCGTGACAATATTACTTCATATGTTGACGACATTCTTATTGCTAAACATTCTTGGAGTGAGCACAACAAAATTTTGGATTCATTATTACATATTTTTGCAAGAGTTGGCATTACGGTGAACTTAGAAAAATCTGAATTTGGTCGTTCTCAGGTGAAATTTCTCGGTCACATTATTTCTACAGAAGGTATTCTTCCTGATCCAGAAAAATTAGACGCTATTCGTAACTACGCTGTTCCTACCACAAAACGTAATGTTCGTAGTTTCCTTGGTGTCTGTAATTTTCTTAGACGCTTTGTTAGACTGGACAATTTGGTCATACCTCGTTTTTGCGATCTATCTGGAAAGTTCTTTTCAAACGAAAATCGGTCGACAACTCTGTTTGGTTAGTTTGTATTCCTGATGAGTGGGTTAATAAGCTGATTTGGTATACGCATTTCAGTTATGCACACTTTGGTCCCAGAAAATGCTTTCATAAATTACGAGAAAATTGCTACTTCAATAATATGGAAAAACGTATTCGATTTGTTCTTGCCAAATGCAAATTATGTCAAAAGGCTAAGCCGCCGACAGTTTCTCACAGAGCACCGTTGTTTCCTATCATTCCAGCAAAATTAGAGGACATGGCTGCAGTTGATTTGTTCGGTCCAGTGGTTCGATCTACTAATGGTTTTGCGTACATTTTCGTAGCAGTGGAGTTGACATCAAAATATGTGTGTTTTACACTGTTACGCAAAGCAACAGCTCGTTCAGTATCTAATGCTTTCATTAACCATTTTCTTAAAGAAGTGGGTCATGTTGATAAGGTTATATCAGATAATGGATCACAGTTTCGTTCTAAAATTTGGCTTCGTACTCTACGGCGTCGTAAAATTAAACCAATTTTCATTTCACTTTTTCACCCTCAATCTAACGCTTCAGAGAGATGGATGAAGGAAATCAATAAATTGTGTCGTCTTTATTGTCATCAGAATCACAGAACGTGGGATCCGTATCTTCATATTTTTCAAAACATTCTGAATGAACTCCCTAATGATTCAACTTCTTTACCGCCTATACTGATATTAAAAAACAAAGCACCGACAAATCGCATTTCTGAAATCGTTCCTTTGCCGCCTACACGGAAACTGCGGCATTCTGAAGTTGTCAACCTGGCTCTACAAAATATTGCATCTGCGGCTGCTAGAAGAGAGAAATCAGCTAAGCGTCCTGGTCGTTTAAAAATCTTGTCAGTTTGTCAGAAAGTGTTAATTAAGTCTCATCGACTGTCTCACAAAGGAAAAGGCTTGTGTCGCAAATTTTTTCTGCTTTATAACGGCCCATATAGAATTCGCAAAATTATTCATGATAACACTGTAGAAGTAGAAACTCTTAAATCACGACGCTCTAAGGGAATACATCATATATCTAACGTTAAAATTTTTGTGGAATGATATACTTTTGAAAAATTTTTGTAGAATGACATACTTTTGAGAAACTAACAGTTGTATGTAAAAACACGGAGAGTACAAGGATACCGCGCTGTGTTTTGGCGGCGGCATATACTCAAAGCAACAGTCAAGTCTGCGCGCCGCACAAGGCAGTCGTTGACCGCAAACAATCACTTCCTACGTCAGGCGCCTACAGCTGATCGAGCGCTCAGTGCGAATGCACTGACAGCCGTAAATAAATACACAGTCTAATTTCTCCAACTAAATTCAGTATAAAACTATAGTGACTTGATGAATTCTGTTATTAACATTCAGTATTTTTCAGGATACGGTTCTATAAAATATTTAAGAACTTCAGGTAAATTCTGTGCGTGTCCGACGTTAAGACGACTTGCTATCGAGAAAATTTCAGAAAAAATGTCATTTCGAAGAAGAAAGTAATAAACTAAAAAGGTAATTATTTATTGAGTTTATTTTTCAGGTAACATATTTCCACTTAGGTACGTACTTTAGACGTAATTTGCTGCTCGCGATTACGTGATTCATACTTTGTGCTAATTACATGTTTAATGAAATTACTTGTGAAGCGACGTGCTTGCGTACGTTAACTGATTTTGACAATGATTATTAATGAACTGGGTTGTAACTTGTGTATATTATGCATCGCTTGGCTGCACTGCTTTTTCACTGATGTAATATTTCTTAATTATGTGCCTGCTGTGCCTATTTATTTAAATTATAATTGTCAACTGATTAATTGTGCTGATGTGGTTAGGTATGTAAGTTATACTTTGTGATTTATCTGCTTGCGCCTTCATGTTACTTATTTGCTTGCGCCTTCATGTTTATTTATTAAGATTACATGTGAACATTTATTTGCTTACGGTTATACGATGCTGATGACCTGTTTATTACGTAAGATATGTTTGCTGCTATGCATATGGATTGCATATTTATACATTTCTGTTTGTTGTCACAACTACTCTTTAATTTTGTATATAGAAATGCTGTTGTACTGTGTACGAACATAGAGTTTAGGTTACACTATGGTATTAGTTACAGATTGTTCGCTTGGCAGAGCCTCGTTGTAAGAATTGTGCTGCATCCACTTGTTGACATTCTGTTCACTACTGGTATATTTACTCGCTATTGATTGTTTTGCTTACGCTCAGTGCTTTATATTTTTAAGATAAGAAAATGAACTGCTATAATTCGACGAATGACATTAGTACAAGAAACTTCATAGAAGTCACATGAGCTGGAGGTTTTATGAAAGCTGTATAAATGTATGCCAATAGGGAGGAAGCTAACGACATGACATACCAACACAGTTATTACACTGCATTTTTCGTGAGCAATTGAAATAGGAAGTGACACTTGACACAAGAAATACTCCACATGTTTGCTTCTGTTTGCCATAATTCTTGAAGTGGTGTACACACTGTGAAATATTAGGATCATTCACACTCCGTAATCGTACTTAATTACTGAGAGTTATTCGAACTAAGTCTGTTAGAGGTCATGTATGCATTCTTTGTTTATAATTCATAATGAGTAGAAGATTTTGGTCAGATGGATTACACAGAGGTTGTGTGTTGACAGTGTGTCTTCGGATTGTATGGGATGACGAGGTTTGCATTAGGATTTTATCTGTACTCGATCGAGGAGACTGACTAGAGGAAAGAGTTGTTATGGAAGTGAAATGATACTGGCAATAAGGTTTATATGTATCGACGTATTGAAGAGGTATTATGGAGGTATTGAGATTATATGAAGTTGATTGGAGTTATGGTGTATAAGAGGTAAAATAAGTGAGGTGCATATTTTTTTTTTTTGTTGTTGGTCTATATGGAACTAGGAGGATGAAGATAGCAGACTAGAACACTAAAATGGAAGGAAGATTGGCTACACACACTTTGTTAAATCACTAAGCAGTATGTACTTTTTTTTTTGGAGAGAGGAAGTTGCATATCTTGGCACACTGACAGTTGTTCAGCAACCGTACATTTTGATCTGGCTTGGCAAACATTGGTCTTGTCATGATGACTATGACGTTGACTTAACTATTATTGACTGTTATACATTGCTGTCACTACTACTTGATACACATGATGAACATGAAATTTTGACAGAAGTGGATTCACACAGTTAACACTATCCAATTACACTGTAGTACTTAATGTGGATGAAAGATGAGTGAATGTGTTTTGTGTGTTTTCCTTTCCTAATCCTACCCACCTATCTCCTAAATATTATTTTATTTGTTTGTAGTAGCTTGCACTGACACTCATAAATATTATAGGTTTACTGATGTTTGTGTACTTGTAATAGTTAATATGACAATTATCTGACATCATTTGTGTGTTTGTTATGATTTGTATGTTTAGTGTAAGAGCATTGATAATAATTTTGTAAAAGCAATTGTGTGTGCATTCAAACTGTTGTTCACACCTGCACCTGTTAAAATTGATGTGTGACACTTAGAAATGTTTAATTTCTGCTGATGAACTGTCTGATTAGTGATAGTGAATATTATGGACTGTTACCTGCACTTGTTCAACATAATGGGTGCCACCTGGAAATGTTTAATTACTGCTGATGAACTGTCTAATTAGTGATAGTGAATATTATGGACTGTTACTTGCACTTTTTCTACGTGGTTGGTGCCACTAGGACATGTTTCATTTCTGCTGATAAACTCTGATCAACAGTGTGATTAGTGATAGTGAATATTATGGACTGATGTCTGCACCTGCTCAACATTGCTGGGTGCCACTGATGGAACTGCTTCTACTGAAATGGTGTCACTTGTTGCTGTAGCACCTGTTCAACATTACTGGGTGCCACTGATGGAACTGCTTCTACTGAAATGGTGTCACTTGTTGCTGTAGCACCTGTTCAACATTGCTGGGTGCCACTGATGGACTGCTTCTACTGAAATGATGTCACTTATTGCTGTCTGCACCTGTTCAACATTACTGGGTGCCACTGATGGAACTGCTTCTACTGACATAATGTCACTTGATGGTGTCTGCACCTACTCAACATTGCTGGGTGCCATTGATGGACTGCTTCTACTGAAATGATGTCACCTGTTGGAGTCTGAACCTACTCCACAATGCTGGGTGCCACTGATGAACTGCTTCTGGTGAAATGATGTCACCCGATGGTGTCTGCACCTGTTCCACAATGCTGGGTGCCACTGATGGACTGCTTCTACTGAAATGATGTCACCTGATGGTGTCTGCACCTATTCCACAATGCTGGGTGCCACCGATGGAATGCTTCTACTGAGATGATGTCACTTGTTGCTGTCAGCACCTATTCAACAGTGCTGGGTGCTACTGCTGGAACTGTCAACTACTTGTTGTGAAAATTTGTATAAACTGATTTTTTGTGTATTACTGTTTGTGAAAAGTTATAAGACTCTTACCTGCTCATATTCGTCATTGCTGACGCTATCGATTGAATTGTTTAACCACATGATATTTGTGTAAACTATTATGTAAAGTCACATGTATGAAAGAATTTGTATTGCTTAGTGTATTTTATATATTAGGCTATTGAATGGTCAGTGCAAAGCCAAAATTTTATCTAGTTATATGATATTTACGTATTAATATTATCTTTTATTTTTGTCTGTATTTTTTTTTGACGAATTTGGTGGTATTTTCACCACCAATGCTGGCAAAAATACCATCAAATTCTAGCCCGTGGAGGCAGGGCATATGAAAGGTGGCTACACTGGGCCACAGCGCCAGAAATCGCGCCAGAGAGTATTGTTCCGCCGCCTCCACTGGCAGTGCTTATTGAGACGTAGCGGCAAGCAGTTCTTACCGAGAAGTTGTGGTGGACACTGCTTGTCGTGAAGTCAAGAGTGAGATGTGGTAGCGGAGAGTGTTGTTCCATGTTTTATGCAGTGGTTTGATGGGAGAGATAGCAGATGTTGTTCTAATGGAGATATTGTAATGGTCAGAGTGCATTTCGTCAATATATATGGAGGTATTTTCTTTTATTCTTTTATTCTTTCAGTGACCTGAATAATGTGTCATTACAGGTTCAGTCAACAAAGCATCTGGCGTGTGTTCTTGTATTAGAGTGTAATTTTGGTTTTCTTGCACAATTATAGTATTTGTAATTTTCTTTTATCACGTCAGTATAATTGGTATTTAAAAATTCTTGTCTTGTTGAAGAAGAACCGTGCCAGATGTGCGTTGAGTCATACTACCACATACAGAACAGCTACACTTGTGCTTTGTTGGTTTCGTAGGTTTTATAGTTGCTGGGGACTTAATTAATTAATTGTATTAACTGAAATTTTCATTTCATTCTTTGTGGTTGTTACATGCAGTCAGATTGCGTACAAGAACTAGTCAGGGCCAGCCGTTTACGAAACAGCGTAATCGGACATACAGCGACAGAAAATTAAAAAGTATTTTCATTAATAATTAAATAAGCCCCCATGCAAGATTCAAGATACGTCAATGTAAATAATTGACTACATATCTCTCAGTACCAAGAATATCGATGCAAATCCTTGATAATCGATACAGACTCACATGTTACAGTGGATCTTGTGTTGTGTGCATAACGTCGAAGCAATTTGTGCAGTGAATTACGTTGGCAGTCAGTGACAGAATACAATGTGTAATAGTGTAATGTCATCAACAGCTCCGCCATTACACCAGTGATGCAAGTGAAACAGCAAGATGGTGAAATCGTAAGTGATCAACTGTCATATAAAAGCCTTTCACACTATTTTCGTAGCACATAACTGATGCAAATCTATCTGCATCCTGTACAGGCTGTGACATCGTACATAGTCAACCACAAGGAAGAAAACTAGCAGAAGACATTACTGATTTCGATTTCTAGCCATCCACTGCCCCCCTCCTCCCCCCTCCCAAATGCCACACCAGAAGCTACAGTAAAAAAACAATGGAAGGAGTGTTCTAGATTAATCTAGTTTAAGACTTTTTGTTTTTAAGTAACATTTCTCTGTATGTATGAATTTATGTATAAACGCCTGAAGATGAACAAACATGTTCGAAACGCGTTGTATTATGCTAGATTAAACATAAAATACTAAAGTGACTAGTAGCAAAAATTAAAAATGAATAATTACATGCTGAGTTGTTTTAATCAAAGGCTTTATTCTTTTTAAAGATTTTTTTACTAAATGAAATAACAATCCCAAAATCATGGTTGTTGGCAGATAAGGTGCAGTAATTGGCACTACACTGTACAGTTTTTGGCAGCTTCGACAGAACGAAGATATTAATGGCAAAAGAAGCAATTCGATTATTTATTCAGTCTCCTCACATATTACACAATCATTCGAATCTCTCTTATTCACTTTGGAACACGGGCGACAAAAGAATAGCTCTTTATCCTCTTCAGCTTCCGGTATATGTACCTGATAACTTTTTAGGACACGTTCTTCGTGGAAAAGTTTGTTACGCATGGATCACTTTAGTGAGTCTTCGTTATGTGGCCTGGCATTTCTAGCACACATATAACAAAGGCCTTCATTACAGGATTTCATACTTACTGCGCCCATTTCTGTACAGTTATTAGTAGGCCTTTTCTTCCTGAATTATTTTCCAGGCTTCACTTGATGAACAAAAGGAAGTTGTTGTATTTCTCGCTTTCTTTTTCCCACAGGTCATTCAAGCCACTCCAAAATTTCATGTAATTGTGGGGGTATGTATGATTTTCCAGAGTAAGAAGCAACTTGTGCTACACTGGTAAAGGTGCCCTGATTTGGTGTACAGTTATCTCATATTGTATAAGAATTTACACCTGGTAAAGTGGCTTCTTCCATTTCAGCTGCACTGTTTTGTGTTACAGTAAGATCCTCTTCCCCTCTGGCTATAAAAGACGGATTGGACCCTGGATTATTATTTCACTTACATTTGGGGCTGTAACAGTAGTCCCTATGACGATAGTGGTTTCATTAGCAGTGCAGATACATCGCTGTTTCTCCTCGTCAGTCACTACTCTACCTTCTTGAACCAAAGGTGATAGAGTTTGTGGGGCCGGCCGATGTGGCCAAGCGGTTCTAAGCGCTTCAGTCTGGAACCGCGCGATCGCTACGGTCGCAGGTTCGAATCTTGTCTCGGGCATGGATGTGTGTGATATCCTTAGGTTAGTTACGTTTAAGTAATTCTAAGTTCAAGGGGACTGATGACCTCAGATGTTAAGTCCCATCGTGCTCAGAGCCATTTGAACCATTTGAACAGTTTGTGGGATGCTTTTATTAAATACTTCATTCCACATACGAAAGAAAATGTAGAATTCATGTCTATGTTCCTCTGTACATTCATTTTCTATGTTGTCAAACTTTTGCAATAACTCATTTCCAACCATATAAGTTTCAATATCTAACTGGCGTATTTCGCCCAATTCATTTGATTTTGTTGTCACAAGTCCAACATTTGAACTGCCAAGATATTTTATGAAGTCACTGCGTCTGCATTCCAATGGACTGGACCAGAGGCACAGAAACAACTGTTTACGTTCTCTGGTTTCACATGTTTGTCGAAGACAGCTTTCAAGAGAGGACAGAACTGACTCTTAGTCATGTCTTTTTCAGGATAATTGTTCCGCTACTCAACAACTCCTCTTCTCCCCACTTCTTTAATTGGTCTAAATGCTCCCTCGCCTGCAGATTGTGTAATGCAGGTGGCATTAGGATAAAGAGCTACAATTACAATTCCAATCTGGGTGCACAAATCACACTTGACACGTGAAGTGATTTGTTTGGCAGTCAACAAAAAGTATTATTGGGGATTTTATATTATTGTTTGTGATAAATGAAGCAAATATATTGCCAATATACTCATATAAAACTTCGGCTCTCATCTAGCCCTCTCACTACGACCAGTACCCGATGAATCCGGAGTAGAATGGAACCCGGAACAGAATGCAGAATATCCTTAGGAATGCTCTGATAAGGAAAAACTACCATTGCTGGGACCATCAATTCTAATGCAGAAAATAAAGACTGTAATTGACGTCTTGATCTTTCTTCTTTCGATTTCATACACATTTTTAAGGTGCCTTGGTCCAGACATTTTACTGCTTCTTGAATTAAATGAAAAATATGTCTCTTCGTCATTAAATACTGTTGTTGTGTCCTGTAATACATAAAAGACTTTCATCGTTAAGGCACTGACTAATTTGTGTGAGCCAATTACGAATGCGCTTCTCACTCACACAGCTACTACCTGCTGTCACAGCTTCACTATTTCTATGTGTTATCTCTGCGTGTCTACGAAGAAACGCTCGATACCAACCAACTCCAGGTGTATTTTTTTAAAGGATTTTCCCTCTCGTTTATTTCTAGAAACTCCTTTAGAGTTAGGATGATGTCTTGTCCACGTCTGGGAAAACCCTTATTGCATTTGTCAATCATCCATTTCACCAGAGTGTCCTCTGGTTTTCAGAAAGGATTGGCTATGCTCCTCGACTTGTTTTTATAACATCCTGTTTCATATCAAACTGAATTGTCGCTCTTGGGATGTATTTTTTGGCTGCAGCGTTCTTTGAAAGACCATTATTTACACGTTTAACTGCAGTAGGTAGATCTTCAGGCAGGTGTCTCTGCTTAGATGATATGTCATACGTTGAGAATGCCTATAACGAAATATTTTATTTAATTCCGCAGCGAATAAGTTATAAACTCAATAATTCCAAGAAATTTAAGACGCAGTTTTCAGTCCTTTGGCCCATACCAAGCAAACAATTGGTGCACATACCAACAATGGCAATAGCAGAAGGGAATTTAATTTCAAATATGTAAAACTGCTTCTTCAGGTGAGAGGAAACATATACAAAGAACTTAATACCAACCAGACACTTATAGTAATTGGAATGGGCTGTTAAGACCTATAAATAAGCAAAATATAATTAAAGGTGTTGGCACCCTGCAGTATGAGATTTATTTGGACCCGTACTACTAATTACAGGCTATAAAAATGAATTTCATTAAATTTCATTCAAGTACTTACCCGATTCTATGATGGACGATCCTTAAGGAAACCTTTAGAAATCGCTAACTACAAGCACCAACAATGTTGACTATTCACAGACACTAGCAATGGAAAACTGGATGGAGACTAGACATAAAACTGTATAGGCAACGTTATATATCCCTTAATAAAAGCGCCCAGTATACAACATATTTATATTAATATAAAGAAGCAAAGCATGAACTTCCAGCAACTGTCACACGGCCTAGTACTGTACATTGAACCCCCTTGGCTACTCCCTGAACAGAGGTGTACATTGTAGTGGAGGTCTTTCCCCTGTAAACAGGACTTGCCAACCTTCGTGACAGATACATACGTCACGTAATCTAAAACAGACTAGAGATGTTCCCCCTACTCATCCAAAGACCACGTCCCCCGACCAAAGCAATATACAATTACATATACCCGCTCCTGATAATAGCACACAACGTATATGACAACTACGAGGAGATATATGAGCCCGCATCTCGTGGTCGTGCGGTAGCGTTCTCGCTTCCCACGCCCGGGTTCCCGGGTTCGATTCCCGGCGGGGTCAGGGATTTTCCCTGCCTCGTGATGGCTGGGTGTTGTGTGATGTCCTTAGGTTAGTTAGGTTTAAGTAGTTCTAGGGGACTGATGACCTAAGATGTTAAGTCCCATAGTGCTGAGAGCCATTTTGAACCATTTTTTTGAGATATATGACGAAATGGACAACCTACTAATAAATTCCACCTTCCCTCCCCACCTTGTATCCATCGCACTAGACGAGAATAACTAAAACGCATAATAATAGAGGTTATCCACACAATTAATCGCGATATGCCTGCCCTGCACTGACTTGACCTGGTCGATGAAGACTTAGTTATAGATGCGGAGATGCGGTGAGGCACAAGGCCGATCGTCATTCAATGTTCAACGGGAGCGCGTCGAAACACATGAAAAAGAAAGAGACGATTTCAGTGAACCATGTTAAAGATGTAGGAGAAAGAACTGTCTGTGACAGTGGGTGGGTTGCGCAGAACGTGTGCCGCTTCTTTCGCGAAGCTGGTCACAGGTGATGCTCCAAAAACGAGCAGTAAAACTGTGCATTGACGGTCTGCCGTGGAGGAACGCAACCCACCCATCATTTTGCATGACAATGCGCAAGCGCATACAGCGCGAGCTGTGGCTGCTCTGTTCGGTCGATGGGACTGGGAAGTACTGTACCATCCACCATACTCCACGGACTTAAGTCCTTCTGACTCTGATTTGACTCCGAAGACGAAGGAACCACTTCGTGGCATTCGCTTCAGTGCTGTTCCAAACATTCGACAGGCAGTAGACCGCTCCATTCGTACCATCAACAGAACAGGCTCTGCTAAACGTATACTACGCGTTCCACATCGCTGGCAACGGGTTCTGCACAACGCTGGTGACTACTTTGAGGGACAGTAACAGGTGCAAACATGTAACTCTTTTGTATCGGTTGTGAATAAATAGTTGTCACTATATAATTTCCAGTCCTCGTACAATCGTTAATGGCTGACCAGAAAACGATGCGTTCTGACGTTGACCAGGTGCAGGATGCAGTGTCTAATGTTAATCAAAGAGATGATAATTTAGCATGTAACAAGTCTGGTAAGGCGCAACAATTCGTGGAAGAGCTCAATGTCAGAAAACGTGTCACGCGAGGCGCATTAAAAAGATTCGATACACGCACTGAAAACATCGTCTCAAAAAATCGGAAAGAGTATGAACAACTTCGTACAGAACTGAAATAGTGTATCCAGAACCGTACAGAGAGCAGTAGTGAGGCAACGGAGTCGGTAGTATCATCCGAAACAGTGATGGACAGAAATCCAGAAGTAAACAAGTCAGTTGTGAAATCTTCCGTAGCAATAGCGGAAACACAAAAAGTCATATTCCAGTCGTGTATCCACAAGAGGTTGCTTCAATAAGTACCGAAACGGAACAGGAGAAGATGGGAAGAGAACAGTTAACACAGATGAGAGATGCAAGCAATGTGCGACCATAACAGACAATGGAGCGAGAAACGGTAAATGCGCGCATTCCAACAGAGCGGCAGCCGACCCTTCGAACGTACGCTAGTGACGCGGGAACAGAGCAAGCTGCGACTACACAAGTACCAATTTCTCAATTTCCAAGTTATAGTACAACAGGTTATAGACCGGAGGTCAATATGAATGAAATATTGAGATAAAACACTGATCAGGTGGCGGGAAGTTTGACCGAATCTTTCAGTCCGATACAAGAGGAACGGAACGGTTTAGATAACTGCACACCACTGCGTAGATACGATGCTAGATGGGACGTAAATCTGTCATCTCAGGACTCAAATAGAGTACAACGAATACAAGAAAACAGGACACAGTTGAAGGGAACGGATAATGTTGGGAAAACACAAGCGCTGGATGGTAATAGAAAAAATTGACAATGATCGCTTTTCACATAAAATTCAACATAACAAAGGAAGCGGGAACGGTTTACACCCACGCACGTTTATAAATCAATTCCAGATCGGTTTACCGGGGCACTGTCCACTTAGACATAAACTTGACTTCATTTGTGGGGATATGGACTCCGCAATAGCGAAAGCCATGCAGAGAGTAGCTGCAAACTGTCAATCGTATGAGAAATTTAAATCCACATTCTTGGAGCGATACTGGTCTATGGAAACCCAAAACAGAATAAAGTATGAATTGTTACAGAAATAGTTACTCGAAAATTCAGGAGAAAAGAAACTAGTTAGATTTTTTGAAGAAATGACAAAGAGGAATCAGTGTTTAGGTAATCCACACAGCGATGGGGAACTGATACGTATGTGCCCAATGAAGTTACCGTTACATATCTGCAGTCATTCGCTGGTAGATCACTAGATAATATAGAAGCATTTAAAGGGATGTTAAGAGAACTTGAATTCATCTTCAGTGAAGATGACGCGAAGAAACAACGTGCAGTAAGAGAAAACAATGTTAGAGGGAAAAACAGCAACCGTATGTGTTTTAATAATTGTTACAACGGCAATAAAAACGTAGGAAGAGGTAATCTTTTCGGAAAGAGTGGTAATCGCCCAGGGGTTAATAATTCTAACTATGGTTTTGGAAACTCACAGAGGTCAAATAATAATTATGGTTTTGGTGGGCCACGGAATTACAATTGTGGATTTGGTCCTAGAAACTACGGTGGTAACTATGATTCGAGATATAATCTCCGTGAAAACGAGGCAGTTAGATTTATAGGTCTTCAGAAGCAAAATCCAAGTTATTCAGGTGGAAAGGGAAGCCTAGGACACAGAAAGGTTGGGAAAATCAGACTTCAGCAGGACAAATCATGCGAAATGAACCGGAACAGGAAATCGAGTTGAGGCCACCAAAGCCAAGTAAAAGGCAGAATTGACGATATTAACGGTACGAAGACCAGTGACAAGTGATTAAAACTCAAAATGAAGTTAATTATATAATTATACATGTAAATAGACTTAGTTTGGATCAACAAGAGTCTGAAGTAGGTTTAGGGGGTAATCGCATACAAACACCAGCATGCTGGGATTCAATTGACTGGGAATCGAGAGATGATGAAGAACAGGAGTTATTAACGGTGAATATAGACAGTAGTACAAAAACTGATGATGACCGAATTGTAAAAGATCTAGCTCATTTATACGAAACGGAGAGAGAATAGTATGCCATTGACAACACCAATAGTAATATTCAAGTTAGAAGTGAAGTCCCACCAGTACCCAAAGTAAAACCTCGACATCAAATAAAATTAGCACCAAGCAATAGGGAGGTTACAGCGTTGAAAATAAGTTCGTTTCTATATACAAATCCGCCCCGATAGCTGACGATAACTCGGCGGACTGTCACGCCAAGAGGCCCGGGTTCGATTCCCCGCTGGGTCAGAGATTTTCTCCGCTCAGGCACTGGGTGTTGTGTTGTCCTCATTATCATTTCATCATAACCAGTGGGAGGCAACGGGAAACAACCACTGGAATCTCTTCCCTAGACGCTCATGTGGTGGACCCCTCTGACGAGGCTTCCTCGATGACAAGACCTGCCGTAAGGAAGAACACAAAGTTATTATCTATATACAAAGGAAGCGAGTAAAATAATTCATGATAATGCAGTCGAATTGATTAATCCAAAAAGAGGAAAATCATTGGGTTTGCACCATGTGAGTCATTTGAAGTTGTATAAAGGGTAAACGAAAGAGAAAAAGAGTAACTCCACAAAAAAATCTAGTTGTATTAAATGTCCAGAAATCAAAGAGTATGAAAGGTAACAAAATACACATAGATAAAACTTTTAACTTGTACGTATCTCAACTAGATAACGAAAACAAATTTCGTAGGAAGGTAAAAGAATATTATGAAGGAAAGACACGAAAGTAACAACTAAAATAACTCTTCTACAAACGAAATGTGTTCTGGGGAAAGAGTAGAAAGCAAGGAGGAAGATAGAGATCTGCATGTGGATAGTTTGGCGAAATACTAGTAGATTCTCTCTTTAAGACGTAGTGTAAACGAGAAGGAAGTTGATTTTTGTGGACGGAAGGAAGTAAAGACGTAGGAAGGAAGTAAAGAATTAGATAAGAAGAAGATATTCATTTCTAATTTGATCCGTCGAGGACAGTGTACAAATAATTGAGGAGATACTTTCGGGGAATATGTGAAGCATAAATGACTTGTGGAAGGTAACACAAACTGATATTGAGATAAAGATATAGGGGAAATAAATATAAGAATTCGTTAGGAGGTAATAAATAGGAAAGAGAATTGAATTATTAAGCTAAGCAAGAAACATGTTATTTCGTGGAAGCAGGTAAACAGGAGGAAGTAAGATTAACCCAGAAAAGATTTCAATGAGGCAGAGGAGAAAGAGTATGATAGGAAAAGGAAGGAAAATAAAAGTTTACTATTGAGAAAATGGAGAATGGGATATATACAAGAGAGAAAAAAAATTAAAGCTTTAAAACAACGCAATAGAACAATAGAGAACATTTTTGAAAAAGAAAGCAAAAGAGGAGAGTATATTTTGAAGTTCTGCTACAACTAATGCCAAAAAGAATAGACTGCAGAGAAAAAGACGCGGGAGTCGGAGTCAAGTTGCGAAGTTTTCAAAAATTATATGAAATACTTATAGTTAGAATAATAAAATGAGGTGGTAGAAGGAATTCACTACTTATTAACCGTCATCACCATCAATTTCACTCTCACTATCCATCGTGATGAAGATGAGGAAACCATGACCTGTATATAAAGAAAATCAAGTAGAATGGGGGGAAGAGATGAATAAATAAAAACAGTGATAAGAAAAACATTTTTATAGAATAAATGATAACTTGTGTAAAGTCTAGTAAGAAAATTTTAATGTTTTAAAGTTGTAGCGTAATTTAAGGGAGTCAGAGTTGTAATAAAATAGATAATGATATCATGTAAAATAGAGAATAGGTGCGATTCTAGGCGCTTTAGTCTGGAGCCGAGCGACCGCTACGGTCGCAGATTCGAATCCTGCCTCAGGCATGGATGTGTGTGATGTCCTTAGGTTAGTTAGGTTTAATTAGTTCTAAGTTCTAGGCGACTGATGACCTCAGAAGTTAAGTCGCATAGTGCTCAGAGCCATTTGAACCATTTAGAGAATAGGTGAGGATGTAAGAGGAGTAAGATAGACAAATCAGGGACGAACATTGTAATAGATATGAAGTCGGCAGACAAGGTGCAGCATCATTGCGGCCAGATCGACGGCAGGTCTGAGGAGAACGGTTAGGTATGAGAGCAAGGGACACGGTGAGTGCCTGGTACATCACCTTACGAGATGACGAAAGAAGAGGCCTTGGTGGAAACAACGGTCCAAGAGGATAACACATCTGGGGGGAAAGTTTTGAAAGCTACAACGCATCCTGGATACAATCGCCATGTACCCTGATATGAGATTTATTCGTACGAAAGTCATATATAAGCGTTATAACAATGGTTTTGCGAAAGTGTTAGGTACTTGACACATCTATAGCGAACTGTTTAAAGCAGCGAATGGAGAGCTGATGGTTGTCCACCGAACCGGAGCGGAGGCAGACATATTACAGAAAGGACTAGCGGGTGTTTCAATTCACAACAGGAAGAAGAAGAGACGCGTTTCTGTAACTCAATGTTCAGAATAACCGAAACTGTTATCAGACCATACGGAATTCAACAACTGCGAAACAACCCCTGAACACTCATGGGACGAAGCAAGAAAACATGGAAGGCTGTCCAGTCTATCTGGATGAACAACTGAATATAATAAAGACGCACAACAATTTCAAAGAAGACGCAATAAGAACGGATTAAACGATAATGAGATTAAACAGGTCTTCAATTCCAATTACTGGTCCAGAGAAGAACGAAGACACAAGTGAGAAGACAGCAAGATGCACAAAGAACAGAAGATGCAACGCAGAAGATTTGGAAGAAGGAAGAGCCTGGACCAGAAGATATCAGTAAACCTTTTCAAATCCCATTTCATACAAGACCGTTATTGGATTTAACTGTTCTGGCAGAACAAATATCCGATATTCCTTATGGCAAACTGCAACACCTTCAGATATCGTACCAAGAGATGAAAGATGACTATTCATATGAAAACCTGGAGACGAATAGATCATTGATGAACCGATATAAAGACTCGTTCAAAAAATGTTTCGAATGGCTCTGAGCACTATGGGACTTAACATCAGAGGTCATCAGTCCCCTAGAATTTAGAACTACTTAAACCTAACTAACCTAAGGACATTACACACACCCATGCCCGAGGCAGGATTCGAACCTGCGACCGTAGCGGTCGCGCGGTTCTAGACTGAACGCCTAGAACCGCTTGGCCACAACGGCCGGCAAAAGATTCGTCAAATGCTGCCAAGAAAAGATCTCCAATACAACACCGCCATAGACACATCCGAAATGGAACAAAGGCAACCACGCATTCACGGCACGCTCAGACTTTCAGCAACTTTCTCTCTGCAGACCGTCCTTCCATGCTCAGCGGAGATGCGGCGAGGCACACGGCCGATCGTCATTCCATGCTCAATGGGGACAAGGCGAGGCGCACGGCCGATCGTCATTCTACACTCAGCAGAGATGATGCGAGGCACACGGCCGATCGTCATTCCATGCTCAATGGAGTCAAGGCAAGGCACACGGCCGATCGTCATTCCATGCTCAATGGAGTCAAGGCGAGGCACATGACCGATCGTCATTCCATGCTCAGTGGAGTCAAGGCGAGGCACACGACCGATCGTCATTCCATGCTCAATGGAGTCAAGGCGAGGCACACGACCGATCGTCATTCCATGCTCAATGGAGTCAAGGCGAGGCACACGACCGATCGTCATTCCATGCTCAATGGAGTCAAGGCGAGGCACACGTCCGATCATCATTCCAGGCTCAATGGAGTCAAGGCGAGGCACACGGCCGATCGTGATTCCATGCTCAATGGAGACAAGGCGAGGTACATGGCTGATCGTCATTCCATGCTCAGCGGAAATGCGGCGAGGCACACGACCGATCGTCATTCCATGCTCAATGGAGTCAAGGCGAGGGACACGGCCGATCGTGATTCCATGCTCAATGGAGACAAGGCGAGGCACATGGCTGATCGTCATTCCACGCTCAGCGGAAACGCGAGGCGCACGACCGATCGTCATTCCATGCTCAATGGAGTCAAGGCGAGGCACACGACCGATCGTCATTCCATGCTCAATGGAGTCAAGGCGAGGCACACGGCAGATCGTCATTCCATGCTCATTGGAGACAAGGCGAGGCACATGGCTGATCGTCATTCTATGCTCAATGTAGACAAGGCGATGCCTGTGGCCAATCATCATGCCACGTTTGATGTGGGAAGTCGAAACACATGAAAAAGAATGTGACGATTTCAATTAACCATGTTAAAGATGTAGGAGAAAGAACTGTCTATGACAGACTAGTATCAGAACCAAATGAAAAAAATGTAATTTTTGCAATTGTGTTTACAAATATTTGAATCTGAAGACTTTTATGTGTTTGCAACAGATACTTTTGGCGATGCATTAAAATTTTTTATCTTGACACAGCAATAACATTTATTTTCCAACATCTTTAAGTTAATAAAACCTAAAGTTATCATTTCTTGGGAGATTAAGTTTGTAATATGTGATATGTTTGTAAAATAAATAGATAAATATTAATGGGTTTAGGTATTCCATGATGTCAGTTTAAAGTTTGTAATGTAATTTGTAGTATTAGAAATACATTTGTAAAATTGAAATTTGAAAATTTTTGTAAAGTTTTAATGCATAGACTTAAGATTTTTTGGGAATATAGATATGTTTACGAATAGGACTATTCCTGTTTAATATAAATTAGGTAATCAAAGAAAACAGATCAGCCTCAAAGTTACAAAATTTTAGGGATGATACAAATTTATAGATAAGCTCAAATTGTTTGAATTTAAATTAAAATGTAGACAACTGTACTGTAAGAGTGAGATCTTAGAGTAGTTAAATAGAATTGTATAAAAATCAGAGAATTAGAAAGAATGTTAAATTTTGAAAGAAAAAAGAATATCACTTAACAGCTCAAATCCGTAAATATGAACCTAAGTACAATGTAATATAGAACGATAAGGAGACTAGATCCAACCACTGTTTAGGGTATACAAAATATTAAAATAGGAAGTTGGTCAGTAAATATGTCAATTTCTACAGTCAGAAGCTGAAAACTATTTTGCACTGACTTCAATCAATTTCTCAACCATTAATTGACCCATTGCAAAATTGAACACGGAAGGAGGAGGATATATAAGGTGGCAGAATGAATGACGGTCATCGTAATGGGAAGGTGAATATGACACATAACTTACTTCGGCAGTCATGAGCAGATTTGCCTGAAGTATGTAACGCAAAAGGGATGAACTCAATCGACGGTATTAACACACCGCTCCTATATAAGGCATGTCAATGAGCAAAAGTTGAAACAAGCAGCGAGAGGAAACGTTTTGTGTGGAAATGTGCGTGGGCAGAAGCAGAGGCTGCACCACGGGAGGCACCACAAAAAGCTCTTAGGGGGCGTCCCGTGATGAGAGTCAGCGACCGGACAGGTGTTGCATACTGGAAAGCAAGTAACAGGCCACCAGAACTAGGACAGAAAGAAGCTTTAAAATACCGCGTTTCGGAATTCCAAATGGATACGAACAAAAACAGTGACGCAGTTGATCATGTGAACAGCGAATGGTACACATGTTCTGTACACATGTAACTTTTAGGCGTCTGGAGCGGGCACAAAACGTCTGATGGGAAGGAAGAATTGAAGTGCCGAGATTTCGATGCAGTTTAATGATATGGCCCTTGCGACTGGCAGAGAGAGTTTCTACAAAATAAGAGAACCACTCCCATTGGTCGATAAAAGCCGTGACGTGGAAAACGAAAGAACCCAGGTGGGGGAGAGTTCGGCTACGAGAAAGACAAGAGCGAAATTTTCGAGGACTCTTCGCTGAACTGGCGTCAAGTGCAGAATGGGGCACATAACGCTCAGTAAAACGCGGAGGAGAAATTTGTGTGAACACTGCATTCACTGTGGCTGACATTCAGCTGGATATTACCTGTAGCATCGTTGAGCTCCAACTATGGAGAAACGAACCAGCCAGTTAGTTAATTGGTCTTGTCAGGACTGAGACGGCATTTTAATATGCACGTTGCTCCAGCCTTACACGTGCATATCACCATATTCCAAGACTAGGGATGAGTATATGTTTTCTCACATCATGAGAAACATAGGGAGAGTGTCTGCTGAAAAAATCACCAAAGGCTTAATTAGTTTTTATGGGCGAAAGCAGTCATGCAGATGACTGCTCATTGCAGCTAAGGTAAATACTGCGAGCAGAGGTGTAAACTTGTTGGTTCACCAGCTAGCTTCCACTGTAAACTCGAGCGACCTTAGGTAATCTTTTGCTCAACTTGACACATCCTCCATAAACTAGATTGTCATCCTAAATAGTACTGAACTTTGAACCGGAATCCGATGACTTATTGTAGTACTGGCCAACATCATGACATAGTCGTAAGAATAAGAATAATTTTGTAAAGAAACTTCTAATTAGAATTGTACCATTGTGGTGTTTAGGATTATTTCACTTTCTGAGGAAGAGATGCGTTCGTTTGACAAATGTCGTAACATTGTCACATTGTAAACTGTCCCGGGTTCGATTCCCGGCGGGGTCAGGGATTTTTTTCTGCCTCGTGATGACTGGGTGTTGGGTGCTGTCCTTAGGTTAGTTAGGTTTAAGTGGTTCTAAGTTCTAGGGGACTGATGACCATAGATGTTAAGTCCCATAGTGCTCAGAGCCATTTGAACCATTTTTTGAACCATTGTAAACTGTGTAATTGCGTGTATTTCTGTGATAAGATTCCATCATTAGACCAGAAATATATACAGCTTACATAGTTGTTGTTCTGACCTCATAAACTTTACAAGCTTAATGTTTTGAACTTGGTCTTAGACTTCAGTAAACTCAATGACAGAGGTAATCACTGCAAACAGCTAAAACAACTTAAATAGGCCCAAGTACTATAAACCTAGATGTAGAATACAGTAACAAAAAATGTGTAAAACGAAATAGAACATAAATACAAATAGAACTAAATTGTAAAGCTCACTCCTTCAGAGTAACACTATATAATTTTTTGGAAATAACCTGTGTAAAATAAAATAAAGTTATAACTGTCAGAGAAAGTATAATAAGCACGTTATGTAAAACACCAAAGTTTGTAAATAACGTAAACCGAAAATAGAACACAGGCCACAAAGGGCCTGCGAGCTCTCATCTGGCCCGTCCCTTACACTCAGGCAGGGAAATGAAGGGAAACAAAAGTGATAAGTGAAAAGCACTAGTTTGCTGTTTGTTCCGCAGTAGCTATACTGTAGAACAAAAGTGAACTAGCGCTTTTTATTTATTATACTGTTTACTGTTGTTCTACCAAGAACTGACGGAAGATACATTCAATATAAAAAAAAATATGAGCAGCAGTCACCAAGAACCACTCGAATACAGCAGCAAGGCTGTTTCCCTAATAACTGGGAAGAACTTACGTCATCATCCAGAAAGGCACTGAAGAATTCCACAAGCTAGAAATATTAGAGGCATTGAAAAAAAAAAAGAACGAACCTCTGAAATAGCCTCTCAACCGGAAGGGAGAGCGCACAGCGCCTACTGAGCGAACATCAGACTGTGACCGTTAGCTGCCGAGCTGCAGTTACCACCGTGGGCGCATCCTCAAGCTCTTCGTCGAATTAGTGGCAAAATGACACTGAAAGAGCTTGAAGAACCCCATCTGTGTGTGTGTGAATTTTCTTACAGACGTGGCCACATTATCACAGTAAGGATTGATTACTTAGGCAGTTGTGGTAGTGGTGGATAAACGGTCTACTTGTCCAACATGTCCAGAAGAAGCACAACATGAGTCGATCACAGATTAACGTGCTTTTGCTTGTTTGGTCTCGATTCTCCCAACCCCCCTTTTTTTTCATCAAAGTCAATATCCATCAGGAGTTTGTACAACTTGGTCAAACGGCAGACGGTAAACAGGAAAGTCTGTTAACGCGCGTGACAGATGTGTGGTTCGAAGAGGCCTCAACAGTGGGAGAATCAAAACTGATTGTTACCTGACATTGTGTTGACACTCGCGCGGGTCCTTGAGCACACTACCTGGCAAAACATCACGCTCCCGCTGTGCTCCAACCACCGTGTTCTCCGGAACTAACCCAGACTTAAAACTATACAGGGTTATTACAAATGACTGAAGCGATTTCACAGCTCTACAATAACTTTATTATTTGAGATATTTTCACAATGCTTTGCACACACATACAAAAACTCAAAAAGTTTTTTTAGGCATTCACAAATGTTCGATATGTGCCCCTTTAGTGATTCAGCAGACATCAAGCCGATAGTCAAGTTCCTCCCACACTCGGCGCAGCATGTCCCCATCAATGAGTTCGAAAGCATCGTTGATGCGAGCTCGCAGTTATGGCATCTTTCTTGGTAGAGGAGGTTTAAACACTGAATCTTTCACATAACCCCACAGAAAGAAATCGCATGGGGTTAAGTCGGGAGAGCGTGGAGGCCATGACATGAATTGCTGATCATGATCTCCACCACGACCGATCCATCGGTTTTCCAATCTCCTGTTTAAGAAATGCCGAACATCATGATGGAAGTGCGGTGGAGCACCATCCTGTTGAAAGATGAAGTCGGCGCTGTCGGTCTCCAGTTGTGGCATGAGCCAATTTTCCAGCATGTCCAGATACACGTGTCCTGTAATGTTTTTTTCGCAGACGAAAAAGGGGCCGTAAACTTTAAACCGTGGGATTGCACAAAACACGTTAACTTTTGGTGAATTGCGAATTTGCTGCACGAATGCGTGAGGATTCTCTACCGCCCAGATTCGCACATTGTGTCTGTTCACTTCACCATTAAGAAAAAATGTTGCTTCATCACTGAAACAAGTTTCGCACTGAACGCATCCTCTTCCATGAGCTGTTGCAACCGCGCCGAAAATTCAAAGCGTTTGACTTTGTCATCGGGTGTCAGGGCTTGTAGCAATTGTAAACGGTAAGGCTTCTGCTTTAGCCTTTTCCGTAAGATTTTCCAAATCGTCGGCTGTGGTACGTTTAGCTCCCTGCTTGCTTTATTCGTCGACTTCCGCGGGCTACGCGTGAAACTTGTCCGCACGCGTTAAACCGTTTCTTCGCTCACTGCAGGCCGACCCATTGATTTCCCCTTACAGAGGCATCCAGAAGCTTTAAACTGCGCATACCATCGCCGAATGGAGTTAGCAGTTGGTGGATCTTTGTTGAACTTCGTCCTGAAGTGTCGTTGCACTGTTATGACTGACTGATGTGAGTGCATTTCAAGCACGACATACGCTTTCTCAGCTCCTGTCGCCATTTTGTCTCACTGCGCTCTCGAGCACTCTGGTGGCAGAAACCTGAAGTGCGGCTTCAGCCGAACAAAACTTTATGAGTTTTTCTACGTATCTGTAGTGTGTCGTGACCATATGTCAATGAATGGAGCTACAGTGAATTTATGAAATCGCTTCAATCATTTGTAATAGCCCTGTATTTCCGAACCTTAGAGGTGATTCATGCGACAAGGGACCTGCGTGCCAGGAATGTTTCTACAAAAGGGAAGAAACGTAAAGATCGGTAAATTACCAGTGAAGATAAGTGCGTTGAGGTGTACAGTGCTTAAAATGTAATGCGGTGATTAAGAGGGATATTATAAGCAATGTTCGGTCTTTCTTTGTAAACTCTCGTAGTCCACACAAACATCAAACATAGTAGGAGAGGCCTTGTCTTCATTGACTGCAGGTTCTTGTTCTATAAACCATGCCACCCTTCCTACGATTGTGTCATAGTATATCATGCAAGCATGCTTGCCTCAGACCCTTCGGCCTACACACCTATAAGAACATATGATTACATGAACTGCCTCGAGTCGGTTGAATTGTAACGAAGAGGCACTGAAGATGGTTATTTACAGCAGAAATATAGATCTGCATGAATAATAAAAAGTACTGCTCTGAGCACTATGATGGGACTTAACTTCTGAGGTCATCAATCGCCTAGAACTTAGAACTACTTAAACCTAACTAACCTAGGGACATCACACACACCCATGCCCGAGGCAGGATTCCAACCTGCGACCGTAGCGGTCGCGCGGTTCCAGACTGTAGCGCCTAGAACCGCTCGGCCACGACGGCCGGCAAAAAGTACTGCGTCTGCCACTGACTGTTGTATGCCTCGCCTTCCTTACAATTACGGTCGCTGTGCGCAACGGTTCCCGGTGGTATCGAAGTTACTTAATGCTTATTTGTTTTTGGAGACGATTCATTTCATGGAATTACTAATGAACCATTGTCAAACGGCTACTGCTTTCGCTGTCTCTGTTTACGGAGACCAGTGTTGTCGATCATCAGGATTTCGTTTATCTGCATGATACAATATAGCTAGGATGCTGGGTACAAATGTAGTTTTTTCATTTTCGTCGTTCGTCAGTCTTTTGACTGATGCAGCCTCCCACCATGTCCGTTCCTATGCCAATCTCTTTATCTCAGAGTAGAACAAACATCAAACCCCTCAGTAATTTGTTCGATAGATTTCATTCTCTGTGTTTCTCTGTATTCCATACTCTCTGCAGTTACTTTCTGACTAACTCGAAATAAATTCGCTGGGTGCGAATATCTTGGACATCGGCCGTGTTGTAGACATACTATTAGGCGTCTATAAATTCATGCGATTCCGTGATGATACAAGTTTTGTAGGAAGATGGACAAGGATAAATGTATCAGTTTGATCTAAGGGACCCTGGTCCGAAAACGAACGAGTCGTAAGTTCTAAGCGAAAACCGTTCTGATACCTCTGACAGTGGAATACATGTACCAATACTGTTGTTGCTCAGAACGCAGGGTGGACAACTTTCAGAGGTGATAGTATGGACCAAAACAAGAAAAAATGTCTAGTAATCATGGGCTCTAAAATACGTACCCTAAGAACAAGTATTCGAACATCAGAGATATCAGAACGATTTTCGCTTTTAACGCTCAACTCGTTCAATTCTGAACAAGGAACCCCCGACCCTTACCTCAGACTGACACATTTATCTGTGTCCATCAACCTTGAAGCCTCGCGGGGTATCCGTGCGGTCTTAGGTGCCTTGCCACGGTTCACACGGCTCCCCCCGTCGGAGGTTCGAGTCCTCCCTCGGGCATGGGTGTGTGAGTTTTCCTTAGCATAAGTTAGGTCAAGTTCGATTAAGTAGTGTGTAAGCCTAGGGACCGATGACCTCAGCAGTTTTTTCCCATAGAACTTACCACCAATTTCCAACTTTCATCCTTGAAACACTGTAATATCATCACGGAATCACTCTGTTTGTACATACATTTACAGGTTCCGACGCCTATATCTTCGAAGCTCTGTAGCGCAGTTGGCTGACGTTTCTGAACATTGGTTCGCATGTAAAATTGATTTACTAAGTACCCTCTATAACCTCTAGAAGTGTCTAACAGCCTGTATATCCGTAAGTATACAGCCAATGCCAAGGTACTAGCACTCAGCGAATTTATTTAAAGCTAATTTCGTACGGCTGTCTATCGTCAATAACGCCTGTTCTTTCAGATGTGCATGTAAGTATTACTTTCTGAGGTCTTGACACCTGTCATATCATCCTGTCCTTTCTATTTGTCAGTGTTCTCCTTATGATCTTTTCCTCGCTGAAGCTGGGAGGAACCTCCTCATCTGTTAGCTTACCATTCCACTTAATTTTCAACATCCTTGCACAACACCATACATCTAACTCTTCGATTTCCTTATTTTCCGGTTTTCCCAGAGTACGTGTTTCATTTCCGTACTTGCTGTGCTCCAGACGTCCACTTCCAGAAATTTCTTCCTCAAATTGAGGCTGATATTTGGTACTAGTAGGCTTCTTTTTCCTGGGAATGGCCTCTTTACATGTTATATCTGCTTTTTGTGTCTTCTTTGCTTCGACCATTTTTGGTTGGGTGGAGCCTGGTGCTGTGGTAGCCTGTGACAGGCCTATTTAGAGGCATGCCGTGCTGGGTTTGGAGGAAGTCGACCCCAGGAAATAGCAGCTAGTGTGGTTCGTGGACGGAGTGTGCTGCAGGTCGGTGTTGACAAGGGGCAGGGTGAGTATGTAGGCGGTGCTTCTGCATGGCACTTGCGCGGCAGGGGACAGTGGGCAGTCAGCGTTCATACGCGACGCCGCCAACGCAGCCACAACTGGTGAGGAATCTGCACCCCGTTCAGTATCGAGAACACGGTGAGAATACTGGTGCTTGAAGATACGTTTATTCGTGTAAGTGCATCCCTGGTATTTTGGGTGTAACAGTGTGCCGCTGACTTACTCAACAGCCTTAGTAGTAAGGGTGTGCCTGGTGTATTTTGATTAAGATTAAGCTGAAGTCAGTTGCGGCTCTGTGTCGGACTATGTGGGTTTAAGAGAAGTCCTGTTGGTAGATCAGGCTGGACTGTTAATTTAGCTTGCTAAGGCATTAAGTGAATATCAACGGAATTAGGATCTCAAGTGTAAGCATTGCATGATGGAGCTGAATTTCTAGCCGTCAAGGCCGCTTTTGTTGAACTGTGGTGCCTTGAGAGCCGGATACCATGTCTTAAACTACACTACTGGCCATTAAAATTGCTACACCAAGAAGAAATGCAGATGATAAAAGGGTATTCATTGGACAAATATATTGTACTAGAACTGACATGTGATTACATTTACACACAATTTGGGTGCATAGATCCTGAGAAATCAGTACCCAGAACAACCACCTCTGGCCGTAATAACGGCCTTGATACGCCTGAAAATTGAGTCAAACAAACCTTGGATGGCGTGTACAGGTACAGCTGCCCATGCAGCTTCAACACGATACCACAGTTCATCAAGAGTAGTGACTGCCGTATTGTGACGAGGCAGTTGCTGGGCCACCATTGACCAGACGTTTTCAATTGGTGAGAGATCTGGAGAATGTGCTGGCCAGGGCAGCAGTAGAACATTTTCTGTATCTAGAAAGGCCCGTACAGTACCTGCAACATGCGGTCGTGCATTATCCTGCTGAAATGTAGGGTTTCGCAGTTATCGAATGAAGGGTAGAGCCACGGGACGTAACACATCTGAAATGTAACGTCCACTGTTCAAAGTGCCGTCGATGCGCACTCGAGGTGACCGAGACGTGTAACCAATGGCACCACATACCATCACGCCAGGTGATACTCGCGTATGGCAATAACGAACACACGCTTCCAATGTGAGTTCACCACGATGTCGCCAGACACGGATGCGACCATCATGATGCTGTAAACAGAACCTGGATTCATCCGAAAAAATGAAGTTTTGCCATTCGTGCATACAGGTTCGTCGTTAAGTGCACTATCGCAGGCGCTCTAAATGCTTCAAATGGCTCTGAGCACTATGGGACTTAACTTGTGAGGTCCTCAGTCCCCTAGAACTTAGAACTACTTAAACCTAACTAACCTAAGGACACCACACACACCCATGCCCGAGGCAGGATTCGAACCTGCAACCGTAGCAGTCCCACGGTTCCAGACTGCAGCGCCAGAACCGTTAGACCACCGCGGCCGGCCCTTCCTCATGTCAGCACGTTGTAGGTGCCACCACCGGCGCCAATCTTGTGTGAATGCTCTGAAAAGCTAATCATTTACATATCACAGCATCTTCTACCTGTCGGTTAAATTTTGTGTCTGCAGCACGCCATCTTCGTGGTGTAGCAATTTTAATGGCCAGTAGTGTAGAATCTTATGTGACGGTGGACGCTTTGCGCCGTGTTTGGTTCAACTGTAAGGAAACGACTTGTGCGGCGAATCGTGCATTATACACTCCTGGAAATGGAAAAAAAGTCACATTGACACCGGTGTGTCAGACCCACCATACTTGCTCCAGACACTGCGAGAGGGCTGTACAAGCAATGATCACACGCACGGCACAGCGGACACACCAGGAACCGCGGTGTTGGCCGTCGAATGGCGCTAGCTGCGCAGCATTTGTGCACCGCCGCCGTCAGTGTCAGCCAGTTTGCCGTGGCATACGGAGCTCCATCGCAGTCTTTAACACTGGTAGCATGCCGCGACAGCGTGGACGTGAACCGTATGTGCAGTTGACGGACTTTGAGCGAGGGCGTATAGTGGGCATGCGGGAGGCCGGGTGGACGTACCGCCGAATTGCTCAACACGTGGGGCGTGAGGTCTCCACAGTACATCGATGTTGTCGCCAGTGGTCGGCGGAAGGTGCACGTGCCCGTCGACCTGGGACCGGACCGCAGCGACGCACGGATGCACGCCAAGACCGTAGGATCCTACACAGTGCCGTAGGGGACCGCACCGCCACTTCCCAGCAAATTAGGGACACTGTTGCTCCTGGGGTATCGGCGAGGACCATTTGCAACCGTCTCCATGAAGCTGGGCTACGGTCCCGCACACCGTTAGGCCGTCTTCCGCTCACGCCCCAACATCGTGCAGCCCGCCTCCAGTGGTGTCGCGACAGGCGTGAATGGAGGGACGAATGGAGACGTGTCGTCTTCAGCGATGAGAGTCGCTTCTGCCTTGGTGCCAATGATGGTCGTATGCGTGTCTGGCGCCGTGCAGGTGAGCGCCACAATCAGGACTGCATACGACCGAGGCACACAGGGCCAACACCCGGCATCATGGTGTGGGGAGCGATCTCCTACACTGGCCGTACACAACTGGTGATCGTCGAGGGGACACTGAATAGTGCACGGTACATCCAAACCGTCATCGAACCCATCGTTCTACCATTCCTAGACCGGCAAGGGAACTTGCTGTTCCAACAGGACAATGCACGTCCGCATGTACCCCGTGCCACCCAACGTGCTCTAGAAGGTGTAAGTCAACTACCCTGGCCAGCAAAATCTCCGGATCTGTCCCCCATTGAGCATGTTTGGGACTGGATGAAGCGTCGTCTCACGCGGTCTGCACGTCCAGCACGAACGCTGGTCCAACTGAGGCGCCAGGTGGAAATGGCATGGCAAGCCGTTCCACAGGACTACATCCAGCGCCTCTACGATCGTCTCCATGGGAGAATAGCAGCCTGCATTGCTGCGAAAGGTGGATAAACACTGTACTAGTGCCGACATTGTGCATGCTCTGTTGCCTGTGTCTATGTGCCTGTGGTTCTGTCAGTGTGATCATGTGATGTATCTGACCCCAGGAATGTGTCAACAAAGTTTCCCCTTCCTGGGACAATGAATTCACGGTGTTCTTATTTCAATTTCCAGGAGTGTATTTGCACCAGGAATCTTTTGGCCACAGGTTGTGTTGAGGGTATTCATTGGAAGAGGAAGTATGAAGGAACAATACCCACACCGCCATTCGCATGTCACCAGCACTACTAGTATTTAGCCTTGTAGCACATCGATACTGTATCTACAGACATTGAATCACCTCATCAGTAAGCCTGCCTCTCCCTCCTGTTGACTTTCCATCACTGGCCTTACTTGAACCCAAAATTGGTTTGAGCCTTCGTAGCTGTGCATCCATATGCCTTTGCACATGCCCAGTGCGTTCCAACTTCTCAACTAGAAATTCATTTTCATATGGTTTCAGTTCCTCTCTAGTCTTGAAACCTTTGGTGTCACCATCCCCAAGGCAGTATTTGTACCTAACGTTGTATCTGGGAACTGAACGTTCAAAAATTTGTTTCATTCCTTCCACTTCCTTTGTTCCACTTGATCCTCTAAAATTTGCCTCACAGGTACCACTGTACTCTCTTTTGATTTTATTTTTGCACCTACAGTATTTTGACAATATTGCAACTACTTTCTCTTTTGCACTATCACCGCAAGTAGCAGTTACGACCCCATTCTGGGATTTATGACCCCTCTTTTGCCAGGAACCACCGAATACCAATACCAAGTCCCTAGAATCACCGCTCATTTCTAGAGATTCCTCCAGTGCTTCCTTCATGGTTTTCAAAGCCACATCTTCAACAGAGGAACCTACCAGTTCACAGTAGTACCGAAATTGGATTGGAGGCCATGGCAAGTTCATAATACCACAAAACAGTTTACCAGCAGCACACCGTTTTCCGATGGATCGAAGACCATATAAAAGTCGAACAATCAGATCAAACACCTTAGATCGCCCATTTTCACGAAAGAAACTAGCAAGCGAATTGTAGAACGTCACCTCATACTTGCATCATGTACAGATTATCTTCGTCGCTCACAAGCTAAACCGAAGTGCTTTGTTATCTCTAGTCCCACTCCTACACTTGAACAAATGTTGCACAGAACACATTCTTTCAACACAGAAGAAAAAAGCCCAGTATTCACTGTCACTGTCACTCACATATTCACAAAATCTGTCACTTCCACCAGTCACCTTCTTGCTAGAAGATGTCTCACGGCAATGCCCAGCCATTTGTTGCTTAGCAGAAGAACGCACTGTTTCCGTAATTACAGTATCGCAACTTGCTATTAGTGTTAATTTTCTTTTCCCTAGGTTCTCTCTCTTCTTATACACTTGATTACTAAAATGTTCCATCGTAATCAGAAGGTGACACTGAAGTAATTCGAAACAATCAGTAACAATGAGACCATGTTCGGCGCTCTTTGTGCTTCATTTGTCAGAGAAAACAATGTGGCCAACACTTGCACACTCGCTGTATGGGTAACATAAGGATATATTCAACTTCAGGACGAATAAATGCCAAGTAGTTTGCCAAAAGTCACGAGACAAAGTTAGATGCATTCAGTGGGCCCGCTCATTTCCTCTGCAGGCGTGGGAGAAAAATGGTAATAACTCCACTTCTAGGGCGAGTAGAACAATAATTGAAAGTTTGCATTAAAGAGGAATGTTCCAATTAATTTTTGATCCCACAAAAGAAAATTGTAGTTTTTTGGATTTGATCACCTCCTGCTCCCCTTAACTCGTCTAAGTGCTGAAAACCATTCCATTCACTCAACGGCGGTTATTTCACCCACCACTACCAGCTCCTTCACAACAGTCACCCCATGCTTGACAACCTGAGCAAAGATGACCATCTTGAATTCTGTCTCTCTGACATACTCTCAATTCATGACAGCCATTATTCTGGGTACTCCCTGTTCCTTACAATCCATGAGCGCTCAAATACGACTGTCCCGCCCACGGCTTCCTTATTCCACTACTTGGACAAAATACCACAAACAGAATTAAATATACCAATCACAGCACACGACATCACAAAAAAAGCAACACTTCCTCTGGCCAAGATCACATTGTCTATCGACACCTCAAAGAAAGCACCCTCCTCTTTTTAGTCACCCATGTAACCCTTAACATCACTATCCTCACCACGGTTACTATCGTGAAATGTGGAAAATCTCCAAAACCCTCCATTTACCTCAAACTGCACAAAGTGATAACTCCTCCTACTACCCTACATGCCTCACAGCAGCATTTAGCAATGTCTGCTCTCCTAAAGCATCCATCAACACTGGAACCAACACCACCTCCTTGTCGGTAAACAGTGTGGCTTCCGCCAAATTTCTTCCCTGATGAAACCCTCAACTGATTTCTCCTACCCCACCATTTGCCTCACTACAGTATTTAGCAAAATACCCTCTTCCAGCCCATCAGCACCTGAACCAACACCATCTCCTTCCCATTAACTAGAGTGAATTATGTCCGAACTTCTCTTCTAATGACCAGCTCCTGTACCTCTCTCATAGCCTTTTTCACCAGCTCAACAACCGTATTTCCGCTGTTTTTGTCTCTCTCGACCTGGAGAAAGCTTATGGCTGTCTACCACATTCCTTTCTCCTTTTCAGACACCAGACTTACATATTTCCAATTTACTAAATCTGCCTTATTTCATTCTCCCTACCTAGTTGCCCATTCTTTTTCGCTATTGACAATACCAACTCACATACCCTCCACACACTACATGTGTACCACAAGACCCCATCCTCTCTCCTCTCCTTTATCTCCTAAACACTGCCGACAACCTCACATCACCTCCACCAGTCCTTCTCCTTTAGCAAACATGTGACACCGCTTTCCTCGTCCTGTATACTACACTACTGAAATCCCAACCATCCCTCCAACCCTGCCACAAACAGTCTACTTCTTGGTGTAACCAATGACTCCTCAGGATCAACTCCTCGAAAACCCAGGCAATGATTATAGGGCGAATCGTTCACACCTTCAACTTCCACAACTTCTAAGACCCTTTTAAGTCTGCCCAAACTAAGTAACTTTCACGCTACTATATCTCAGACAATCCATCGATGGGCAACTAACATGGAAACTTCACCTAATAATCATCCAACAAGATAACCAGACAAGAACTGGATAGCAGCCCTCCACAGTCCTCCACATCTACAAATTCTTGATCCGACCCATCTTCTCCTATCCAAATGCTGCATGGGTATCACGCCACCTGTGTTGTACAAGTCTCTCCAAATCCTTGAACATGATGCACTAACCTGACTTCCGCATCCGTGGATCCTCTTATCATCTCATCAATTCCCCACTCCTCCTCACCAACATCGAACATCTCCCAAATCTTACACTAAAAGTAAACTACGTTACTATAACCGTATTTTTCTCCTCTGATGATCAATCCAGGTGTGCTGTCGCGCCTTTACACAATACCTACCCCTGCAAGCGTTCAGTATTATATCCCAATGCAACTTCAACCGACTGCCTCTCCCATATAATGAGATCAGCCCAAATATTTATCGACCCTACTAACAATGGGAGAAAATAAAAAAAAACGCAGTAAATGAAGCAGGCAAAAGTGAATACAAACGTCTCAAAAATGAGATCGACAGGAAGTGCAAAATGGCTAAGCAAGGATGGCTAGAGGACAAATGTAAGGATGTAGAGGCTTATCTCACTAGGGGTAAGATAGATACAGCCTACAGGAAAATTAAAGAGACCTTTGGAGAAAAGAGAACCACTTGTATGAATATCAAGAGCTCAGATGGAAACCCAGTTCTAAGCAAAGAGGGGAAAGCAGAAAGGTGGAAGGAGTATACTATAGAGGGTCTATACAAGTGCGATGTACTTGAGGACAATATTATGGAAATGGAAGAGGATGTAGATGAAATGGGAGATATGATACCGCGTGAAGAGTTTGACAGAGCACTGAATGACCTGAGTCGAAACAAGGCCCTGGGAGTAGACAACATTCCATTGGAACTACTGACGGCCTTGGGAGAGCCAGTCCTGACAAAACTCTACCATCTGGTGAGCAAGATGTATGAGACAGACGAAATACCCTCAGACTTCAAGAAGAATATAATAATTCCAATCCCAAAGAAAGCAGGTGTTGACAGATGTGAAAATTACCGAACTGACAGTTTAATAAGTCACAGCTGCAAAATACTAACGCGAATTCTTTACAGACGAATGGAAAAATTGGTAGAAGCCGACCTCGGCGAAGATCAGTTTGGATTCCGCAGAAATGTTGGAACACGTGAGGCAATACTGACCCTACGACTTATCTTAGAAAATAGATTAAGGAAAGGCAAACCTACATTTCTAGCATTTGTAGAATTAGAGAAACCTTTTGACAATGTTGACTGGAATACTCTCTTTCAAACTCTAAAGGTGGCAGCGGTAAAATACAGGGAGCGAAAGGCTATTTACAATTTGTACAGAAACGAGATGGCAGTTATAAGAGTCGAGGGGCATGAAAGGGAAGCAGCAGTTGAGAAGGGAGTGAGACAGGGTTGTAGCCTGTCCCCGATGTTATTCAATCTGTATATTGAGCAAGCAGTAAAGGAAACAAAAAAAAATTCGGAGTAGGTATTAAAGTCTATGGAGAAGATATAAAAACGTTGAGGTTCGCCGATGACATTGTAATTCTGTCAGAGACGGCAAAGGACTTGGAAGAGCAGTTGAACCGAATGGACAGTGTCTTGAAAGGAGGAAATAAGATGAACATTAACAAAAGCAAAACAAGGATAATGGAATGTAGTCGAATTAAGTCGGGTGGTGCTGAGGGAATTAGATTAGGAAAGGAGTTTAGCTATTTGGGGAGCAAAATAACTGATGATGGTCGAAGTAGAAATTATATGAAATGTAGACTGGCAATGGCAAGGAAAGTGTTTTTGAAGAAGTGAAATTTGTTAACATCGAGCATAGATTTAAGTGTCAGGAAGTCGTTTCTGAAAGTATTTGTATGGAGTGTAGCCATGTATGGAAGTGAAACATGGACGATAGATAGTTTGGACAAGAAGAGAATAGAAGCTTTCGAAATGTGGTGCTACAGAAGAACGCTGAAGATTAGATGGGTAGATCACATAACTAATGAGGAGGTACTGAAATGAATTGGGGAGAAGAGGAGTTTGTGGCACAACTTGACAAGAAGAAGGGACCGGTTGGTAGGACATGTTCTGAGGCATCAAGGGATCACAAATTTAGCATTGGAGGGCAGCGTGGAGGGTAAAAATCGTAGAGGGAGAGCAAGAGATGAATACACTAAGCAGATTCACAAGGATGTAGGCTGCAGTAAGTACTGGGAGATGAAGAAGCTTGCACAGGATAGAGTAGCATGGAGAGCTGCATCAAACCAGTCTCAGGACTGAAGACAACAACAACAACAAATAACTATGAGTTTTATGCACCTACCCCACTCCACATCAGGGCTCCGCACTTTCCCTCGCCGTCTTTCCCCATACCTTCTCCATTTACTACCACTGCACTGCCCACACACCAAACACCTTTTCCCCTTCGGTCATCCCACTATCCACCCAAACATCTTCCTTAATCTCGATAGTTCCCTACGTAATGGACACTTTTATTTTCCTACGCACACACACACACACACACACACACACACACACACACACACATACACATACGTACGCATACACTATCAAATACTTTTCTCCCAGTGCAGGTCCTTTAGCTTGTAAGTGACAGTGCAGTGCTGCTTTTTAGGAGAAAATCATCTTTCCTGTGATAAGTTTTTATAGTATAAAATTTTGTTTCCCTGCTTTTAATATTTTTCAAAAGTCAAGTCTATTTATTACACAAATGCCAACAAAACTGATTCCGTTTATAGTTTTAATACCATAAGTGAATTTCCCACATCTTAATATTTTGTTTTAGTCTTTAAAGTTCTTGGTTGAAGAGCGGAATGTGGCACCGCTGACAGATCACCACCACTCATGTGGGGTGGGGGTGATGAAACAACAATAAAGAAAAACTGTATTCCTACAGTACAGACGAGGTTGTTTTTGATAGATGCACCGTGTGACTCGTCATGCATGGGATGAGCTGCGAAAGTCGATTTATTCCTAGGATTTTCCTTTTGAATCCTCTATGTTCCTTTTATGGCGTTTTAAAATTCCTTCCCCTTCGTCCAATGTAGGTAATCTTAGAGCAGTAAATTTTGTATATGTCACCGTTCTGGTATGAGCCTTGCATTGTGTTAATGTCGTATACTGTGCTTATTTGAGACCTGGCCGCAGAAGGGAGTCAATACGAATTGATTATTCTGTTGTTCCTCGCTTCGTGGCTATTGTCATCTTTTAGACCTTGAAATTATAAATTTTATCGACTACCATGCCGTGGTAGCAGTTATTACGGGCCAGTGAAATTAATTTTCACTTCATCGGGACCTAATGGCAGTTAAAGAGCCTGTTTATTACGGGTCTTCCATTATATGTAGGATGATACGATGAGGCAGTAATAATAACGTCAGAAGTTGTAGATTTATGATCAATTCCAAAAACGTATTCCTGTTTATTCTTGGTGTTCAACAGTAAAAGTAACGTTACTGTACCTATTGCTAAAAGCAGTTGCGAACTGGTTAGTATCTTTTTGCGAGCCACAGAATAAGACCAGAACGTTATCAACATGTCGTTTGTAGTAAGTTATACAGGCATTAATTTCAGGGCGGGCTAAGAAGAATTTATTTTTCTAATGATCGATGAAAATATCTGCCAGTGTACTTGCCAGCGGGGATCCCATACTAAAATTACGGTTGGGCTACAACGTAGGAAGGCAGAGATTCCCAAATTCCGGGAGTAGATATACGAGGTGTTTTATGCTTCTCGGAGAGTGTTATTTATTCGTTTACATAAATGTAATGCCATTCAAAATAATCCCCATTAGACATGATACAATTAGCCCGGCGCTGTTCCCAATTCTCGAAACACTTCTGAAACTGGATATTTGGGATAGATTTAGTTCTCTTAGCGACGCCATAAATCGATGGCTCTTTATGGTTATCTTTATTTTTGTGAATATAAGAAACCACATGCGGCAATGTCTGCCAAATCTGTAAGTTGGAGCAGCTGGCCGGGGTGGCCGAGCGGTTCTGGGCGCTTCAATCTGGAACCGCGCGACCGCTACGGTCGCAGGTTCGAATCCTGCCTCGGGCATGAATGTGTGTGATGTCCTTAGGTTAGTTAGGTTTAAATAGTTCTAAGTTCTAGGGGACTGATGACCTCAGTGTTAAGTCCCATAGTGCTCAGAGCCATTTGAACCATTTGAAATCAGAAGAAATGGAAAACTGTTCATCGTCATTAATCTTTATCTACATCTATACGTAATGAACGATCATAAATAAAGGAAAATTATCTCATATTATGTTGCATAACTATTTTAAAACATAGATGACGTGAAACGTAAAATTGTGATTAATTAGTGAAGTACACATGTGGTAGTGTAAGAAAGATATCCTCAGTTTTATCGAGAACTAAACTAAAGCAACAATTGAAAAAAGATGAATATATTTCACGATCAACTTCATTCATTGTCTAAAATACTAAACGATACGAGGCAGGTTTGGAACAAAAATGAGTCACGTGAAATTAGTTGGACGAAACCGTTTATTCCTGTACGAATGCTGCGTGAAACTATATTCTCTAACGCCACAGTGTTTCTGTCAGGTTTTCCCCATGATAAATACGCCAATTGTTCACAGTAGTGACTCATGAAATATGCCTTCATGCTGTTTGGCAGTATGTGTCTGACGCGCTGTAACGTAATTTGCGACCTCTGTTCTCCGGTTAATTGATGCGCGTCGGCTGTACGTCGGCAGTTTGTTGAACGGTCTCTGTTTGCGTAATCATTAACTGCAGTGACGTCATTCTGACGCTAGCCGAACGGGCTGGAGCGTTTGCATAGTATCGGTACAGTTCCTGTTGAAATTACACATCAGATATATTTAATTTTTCCACTATTGTTTTAACAATCAACTGCATTCCATGCTTTGGGGTGGATTATTGTTTCTCGTAGGACCTATATAGTCAACACCAAATTAAAGTTTCCCGTGGGTAACGTCTAGCCTATGTCTTCGAGTAGATCCAGTCTAGTACTTAGATTTTAAATAGAAATCGTCAGCGTTAGTGCCAAAAGTATTAACATGTAAGCAGTCATCCCCATTTTGCCAAAGGTCTTGTCAAAGAGAGCGGAGGGCGGGCAGAATTTTGAGGCAACCTCCTGCTCTTGTCGTAGGAAGCTCTCTGTAAAGGCTGGAAGAATCAGCAATCGTCAAAGTCATGAGGATGCAGAAGGTAATGGAAACCACTTCATTATATACACATAATATGTTTCCATAACAAAAGTTACGTGTCACCCAAAACTGCTTCCCGATGGCCTCTCCATTGGCTAAAAATTCCGGATTAGTCACCGTTCGTATCCTCGGGAGTGGTGTACCATAAACGAGATGACCATACGGAAAAGACTAAAAAATCAACGAAAGGGTAAAATACAATGAGTCAGGGCGTGAAATGTTGAGTGCCTAATGTGCTAGGGAAGCTAGAATATCTAAAATGAAGAAATGGAAAGGCTGAATCAAGACGTAGTAGGGCTCAGCGAAGTGAAATGGAAAAACAGATATAGAATTATGGCCAGGCGAACACAGTGTGTTATCAACAGCATCAGAAAATGTTGTAACCGGAGTAGTATTATTTATGAATAAAAAAGTAGGACAAAATGTTTGTTACTATAAACTGTTCATCGATGGGATTATTCTAATCAGGATCGAAAGCAAACCAATGTCAACAGCTTTAGTTCAGATATAAATGCCTACGACATAAGCAGATGTCACAGGAGGCAGGGAATGGATAACACAGTATGTATCTAATTTTTGTCTTTCTTTCGTTTTGAAATAAATCAAAAACATTTATCGAAATGTTTGAATATATTACTTCAATAACTGTCATATTTAATAACTATTATGAATTCGTAACCACTATAACTTAACATTGTCAGGCTGTTCTATGTGCGCTTCTACAGACTTCATGAATATGATGAGTGGAAACCTCTTACATAGCCAGAACTTCTTGTAGTTGAAAGAAGTCAACTGCGGGACACTTACATGTGGCACGCGAATATTGTAATGATACTAATGTAAACTAAAATGAAACTGTTATATTATACATGATGCCTGTCAGTGAAAGAGGATGCAGTACGAAGTTTTTGTGGTGCGCTCTATCAAGCCACGAAGTGTAAGATTATAATGTAGGAATTACTAGTACGTTTATTATTGGAAATATAAACGTGTAAGCAGAAGTATTCTCGCAAGTAAGGTAAAGAAGAAAAATTTTTGTGACTTTGTTTTGCCAAGGCTTTAGTGTAAATGAGTTGGCTGACAACTGGTAACAGCTCTATGTTGAGTAATCCCAGAATATATGTAAACAGATTTGTTGTATAGTCTAGTTAGATATTTCCCTTTTGTAAGGTTTCTAAGATTTGTTATCACAGTCATACATAATTTGATGATTTGTCTTTACGCTTTTTTAGTGAGGTTAGATAATACTTGCTGCATAAATCTCATTGTTTGTGACTCACTTAGTAAAAAGGATATAGTTTTCTGAGTAATGTAATTTCAACTGTCGGAAGTTTTGGAAAGCCAAACTTAACTTCGAATACAATTTCACTATAGGAAAGGGCAGTGTTAGTAATTCACCCGAATCACTACGACCTCCCTGTCCAAGTCATATGTTTTTCAAAGGCATGGAATTTTTCTGCAATGTTTTCATTTATCGGCCAAAAGAATTTTATGTACGTTTTAAACTATTACTGCCAGCATTGCAGACCGTTGAGCCTGTAGCTAGTATATTTTATGCTTCTTCATGAGAGACCGTAATATATCGCGATCCACAGCTGCTGCTTTGGACTTAAGACAATTCAATTTTATTCTTATGTGCACAGGCACCAAAGTTATCAGTTTTGAACAGGGCCACAGGATTCAGTACCTAAGGGGCTGAATGTATTTTGCAGTGATTTTATTTCTTTATTGGTATTGGGAGTTGCATTGCCCAATCATTTAGTATAAAGTTTTTTGCTAATAATAACGCAGGGTAAGCACACCACGCTACACGGTAACTAGTTTTGTACGCATACTCAGTTCAGTCATTCATTCAAGGTAAGTCAGAAGAAAAACGTAAAGAACATTACACTACTTCATTCAAAGAATTCCAACGTAATTTCTAAAGAATGTTCAACTATTATTCAATGTATGCCAAAAGAAATCGAGAATGAAAGTTACATAGTGAATCTTTGCGAAGCTTAATGAAAGTGAGTTGGCTATGAACGGTTTTTTAATAATTGTGAAAATGTCATTAGTAGCACTTGCCAAAATTATACGCTATTTGCTAGTTAGTACAATAATTGTATCATTTACAAACAGAACAAAGGCGTGTGGCCTGAGATGGACCATTGTGGGACTTCCCAAACCAATGATGACTAATAGCTTAATTCATTGATATCTGACAACCTTTGTTTCCTGTTCGAGAGAAACAATGTGCAGCAGTGCCAGTGAAGTTATAGTATTTTAATGTGATTATAATGGTTCACGTAGTTAAATGTCTTTCACAAATGACAAAAAATACCTGCAGGTCATAATTTAGTACATAATGAATTGAGCACATTCTCCTTACATGCGTCGCGTCCTCCACCCCCCCCCCCCCCCCACCCGAGCCGCTGTCTCTGTTGTGGAACGCAAATAACATGGCAATAGTCACAGTGATATTGGCCACCACTTGTTGCACGGACCACATCACATGAGCGGTACGGCAGTGCTAATGCGTTCTCAGTTCTTCGTGTTTGTGTCTATACATTTGTAACATCACGTTAGATATGATGATAGCAGATAAAGGGACTTGTATTGGGAGTCCTGAATTTTAACTCTTCTTTTTCTTTCTTTTGCTGCTGCCTTTACCCTGCATTGTGCGCAGGGTCGGCTGGGTTAAGGACGGAATTGGCATGGTTAATTTTTTGGGGGGCGGGGGGTGACGGAAGTCCTTCCTGCCGCCACCCCATACCCCCTGGGACGGAAGTAGTGTAACCCAACTGTCTGTGTCTAATGTAAATCGTAAAATAGTGTGAATGTGTTTCAAATGACTGCGAGTCGTGTAACTGAGGCGGGACGTGGGGATCAGCCCGGTATTCACCTATTAGGATGTGGAAAACCGCCTAAAAACCACATCCAATGGGGCAGGCACACCGGCCATCGTCGTTAGTCCGCTGGGCAGATTCGATCCAGGGCCAGTGCGCCTACCTGAGTCCAGGAAGCAGCGCGTTAGCGCTCTCGGCTATCCTGACGAGTGGAGTCTTGAGTTTTAACTATCACCTCGCAAAATGAAGTTACATAATTATTTTTTGATTGTGTACAGATAATCGTCAGCAGGACTGGTCCACAGGGAAATCCCTGCCCCAAGATCCGCGGCACGCCGTTAGAATATTAAAAACTAAATGTCATTCCCCAACAATATAGTGAGGTCACAGCAGTTATTGGACAGCGATACACACGTATACAGATGGCGCTAGTGTCACGTACATGGGGTATAAAAGGGCGGTGTACTGGTGGAGCTGTCTTTTGTACTCAGATGAGTCAAGTGAAAAAGTTTCCGAAGTGATTATGGCCGCACGACGGGAGTCAACAGACTTTGAACGCTTAATGATAGTTGGAACTAGACGCATGAGACATTCCATTTCGGAAACCGTTACGGATTTCAGTGTACCACTATCCACAGAATCCAGAGTGTGCAGAGAATGCCAAATTTCAGGCATCACCTGTGACCATGGACAACAAAGTGGCCAACGGTCTTTACTTAACGACCGAGAGCCTCGCCATTTTTGTAGAGTTGTCAGTGCTAATATCACGCAACACAGCATGAAACAGACGCAGAAACCAATGTAGAACGTACGACGGACGCATACGTTAGGACAGTGCGGCGAAATTTGATGTTAATTGGCTATTCCAGTAGACTTCAGATGCGAGTGTCTTTGCTAACCGCACGACATTGCCTGCAACGCCTCACCTGGGCTTATGACCATATCGGCTGGACTCTCGACGGCTGGGAAACATTGGCCTGACCAGACGAGCCCCAATTTCAATGTTTAAGTGCTGATGATAGGGTTCGGGTGTGGTGCAGACCTCACGAAGCCATGGATCCAAGCTGTCAAAAACTGTTCAGGCTGATGGTGGCCCATAGTAGTGCGGACAGTGTTTACATGGAATGGACTGGGCCGTTTGGTGCAACTGAACCGGTTACTGACTTGGAAATGATTGTGTCTGGCTACTTGAAGGTCATTTGATGCCATACAACGACTTCATGTTCCCAAACAATGATGGAATTTATTGATCACAGTGTACCACATCATTGGGCCACAGTTGTTCGTGACTGGTTTTCAGAACATTCGAACGAATGGTTTGGCCTCCTAAATGGCCCGACATTAGCCCCATCGAACATTTATGGGACATAATCGAGAAGTTAATACGTGCCCAAAATCATGCAACAGCGACAACTTCGCAAGTGTGGACATCTATAGAGGCAGCATGGCTCAGTATTTCTGCAGGGGGCTTCCAATGACTTGTTGAGTCTGAGGGCGCGGAAGTTGAATGTACGGCAGAGGGTATGGCCCTGGTACCCACCAGGGTCTCTGTGCTCCAGCGCGCGCCTGCTCCGCGATTGTCGCTGTGCTGGTGGGCCATTCTCCGTACCACGTGAAGTCTACGACCAATCGCGTTTCCCGCTGTCATGTATTCAGGCACGCGCGCGACACTACCCCAGCGGTTTGGTACTCGCCGTAGTTTGCGCGTCGATCACGGCCGCACTGCGTTCCAGTTCCGTGTGTTGAGATACATAATTGAGCCGTGCGCGGCTCGTGTTCATGCCGTTTATTGTTTGCCATCCTCTTTTACGATACTACTGCCTCGTTTTCTTATTCTATTTATTGACGTCACTACCTTCTGCCTTACTTGCACGTGAGTGGCAGCAGCAGGGCTTACCGATAAGTGCACTAGCGTACCATCTCTGGAGCGACAGATAGTACGAGGTGCATTCAAGTTGTAAGGCCTCCGATTTTTTTTCTAGCTAGCTACTCACCCGAAATCGATGAAACTGGCGTTACTTCTCGACGTAATCTCGCTGCAGTAGTACTCATTTTTCACAACGCTGACGCCATGATTCCATGGCAGCGACGAAGGCTTCTTTAGGAGTCTGTTTTGACCACTGGAAAATCGCTGAGGCAATAGCAGCACGGCTGGTGAATGTGCGGCCACGGAGAGTCTCTTTCATTGTTGGAAAAAGCCAAAAGTCGCTAGGAGCTAGGTCAGGTGAGAAGGGAGCATGAGGAATCACTTCAAAGTTGTTATCACGAAGAAACTGTTGCGTAGCGTTAGCTCGATGTGCGGGTGCGTTGTCTTGGTGAAACAGCACACGTGCAGCCCATCCCGGACGTTTTTGTTGCAGTGCAGGAAGGAATTTGTTTTTCAAAACATTTTCGCAGGATGCACCTGTTACCGTAGTGCCCTTTGGAACGCAATGGGTAAGGATTACGCCATCGCTGTCCCAGAACATGGACACCATCATTTTTTCAGCACTGGCGGTTACCCGAAATTTTTTGGTCGCGGTGAATCTGTGTGCTTCCATTGGGCTGACTGGCGCTTTGTTTCTGGATTGAAAAATGGCATCCACGTCTCATCCATTGTCACAACTGACGAAAAGAACGTCCCATTCATGCTGTCGTTGCGCGTCAACATTGCTTGGCAACATGCCACACGGGCAGCCGTGTGGTCGTCCGTCAGCATTCGTGGCACCCACCTGGATGACACTTTTCGCATTTTCAGGTCGTCATGCAGGATTGTGTGCACAGAACCCACAGAAATGCCAACTCTGGAGGCGATGTGTTCAACAGTCATTCGGCGATCCCCGAAAACAATTTTCTCCACTTTCTCGATCATGTCGTCAGACCGGCTTGTGCGAGCCCGAGGTTGTTTCGGTTTGTTGTCACATGATGTTCTGCCTTCATTAAACTGTCGCACCCACGAACGCATTTTCCACACATCCATAACTCCATAACCACATGTCTCCTTCAACTGTCGATGAATTTTAATTGGTTTCACACCATGCAAATTCAGAAAACGAATGATTGCACTCTGTTCAAGTAAGGAAAACGTTGCCATTTTAAGTATTTAAAACAGTTATCATTCTCGCCGCTGGCGGTAAAATTCTATCTGCCGTACGGTGCTGCCATGTCTGGGACGTATTGACAATGAACGCGGCCTCATTTTAAAACAATGCGCATTTTTCTATCTCTTTCCAGTCCGGAGAAAAAAATCGGAGGCCTTAGAACTTGAATGCACCTCGTATTTACGGGGTCGTCGTGTGTCTGGAGGTCAGTCGGAAACGGACCAGCAGTGCAGTCGGGACGCAGCGGCAGTGAAGTCGGGGAAGGGATCGCCGGTGAGGCGCGGACTGCCAGTGCTCGCCGACCGCTGGAGGCACACATGAACTGTCCGACGGAAGGAGATTGGAGCGGGACGACCGTTGATTGGTCGTTCGTCTGGTCGTCTCATCGGCCGACGTGTATTTGGTCCTTTCACCGTTTCCGGGCCTGGGCAGTCGGTTGGTTGGGGCAGAGCAGCAAGGAAGTCTCCGTGGCGCCTACTAGGGCCGGAGCCGCTGGCGGCGTGCGAGCGCAGTTGGAGTTGTGAGGCGCTTCGTGCGAGGGTTAAGAAGTTCGTCGCCCACCGATCCTGGACACTAAAGTTGAGTTCTCACTTAACCTACTATCAAGCCTCAACTGCTATCACATCTCTTCGTTTGATCCTGGTTGTCGTTTTCTGGGAGATTCCCGCGAGCAACAGCACGCGGCCGGCCGGAGTGGCCGATCGGTTCTAGGCGCTACTGTCTGCAACCGCGTGACTGCTACGGTCGCTGGTTTGAATCCTACCTCGTGCATGGATGTGTGTGATGTCCTTAGGCTGGTTAGGTTTAGGTAGTTCTAAGTTCTAGGGGACTGATGACCTCAGAAGTTAAGTCCCGTAGTGCTCAGAGCCATTTGAACCATTTTGAACAGTGTGTGTGCATTGAAGTGGGCTAGATTGCAGACGTCTTCCTGTGTAGTGTTTAACTTATTTCACTCCCTTATTAATTAATTGTACCTGCGGTATCTTCTGCCCTCTGGCTGTGTATTTTCCCCGTCGTGTTGATGCTGTCCAGCACGGCGTGTAGTTCGACAGATGAGGTGCTGTTGGTAGTTTTGGGCGTTTATTTTTTTTATTTTTTTATTTTCTTTTTTTTGGGAAGGAGACCAGACAGCGAGGTCATCGGTCTCATTGGATTAGGCAAGGAAGGGGAAGGAAGTCGGCCGTGCCCTTTCAAAGGAACCATCCTGGCATTTCCCTGGAGTCATTTAGGGAAGTCACGGAAAACCTAAATGAGGATGGCCGGACGCGGGATTGAACCGTCGTCCGCCCGAATGCGAGTCCAGTGTCTAACCACTGCGCCACCTCGCTTGGTGGGCGTTTATTCTGATTTGGCTGGATTGGGCACCGGTATCCAGAATGTTCTGCTTTTGACATCTTATTGCCGTTTTGCTGGTCGGGTGGAGCAGAACTGATGTTTTTGGTTGGTTCGTCGGCTGGCTTTCGGTTGAGTTGCCTTCTGGTTAAGAGGTTGTTGGTTTGACTGCCTGTCTCCCCTAAACGTGCGTCACTGTTACCTTCTCAGGCCGACTCTTCGAACCTTCTGAGCGCCGCTGCTTGTGTTTTACATAGTGATTTCGTTTTTAGTGTTAAGTATTCTATGTGACCTTCAGCCGAGTTTTAGTCTATTAAAATTGCAAGGCTTTTCTTCTTAGGCGTAGTGCTCAGCCATTTTCTTCTAAGGCCTTAAGCCGTAGAAAAATCGTTTCTTATTTGGTTTATGGCCTTCAGCCGAGTTTCAGACTTTCCGAATTAAAAAATTCCTTGTGCCTAGGCCTTAAGCCGTAAATTTGTTTCAGATTGGTATCTGGCCTTCAGCCGAGTTTTCAGGCTTTTCAAATCAAAAGTTGTAAAATTTTTTCTAGGCCTTAAGCCGTAAGAAATATTTTCTAGTTGTATGTGGTCTTCAGCCGAGTTTTCCAGCTTACATTAAAAATGGGAAATTTCTTTGTCTGGGCTTTAAGCCATGAGATTGTTTGCGTTTCGTATGTGGCCTTCAGCCGAGTTTTATGTGAAACATTTTAGGATAAAGCCTTTAGCCTATTTTAGTTGAAATTTAGAAGATCTTCCCTTTAAGCCTTAAGCCGTAAAATTGTTTTCTGCATGGTATGTGTCCTTCAGCCGAATTTTAATCTCTCTTAAATTAAAAGTTCAAAATCCTTGCCTTGCCCTTAAGTCATAAGATTGTTAATCTTTAGTATGAGGAATTAAGCCGAGTTTTACATGAAATATTTCAGCCAAATTGAAAGCTCTTCTTCCTAGGCCTTAAGCCGTTAAATTGTTTTGTTGATATGCGGCCTTCAGCCGAGTTTTCAGCCTATTTAGATTAAACATTGAAAATCTTTATCTCCACCTTGAGCCGTAACACCGTTCTTGATTAATGTGAGGCCTTCAGCCGAGTTCAATGGGAAAAATTTAAGCTAAAGGCTTCAGCCTATTTATGTTGAAGATAAAAAAAATTTCTAAAGGTGTGCAACCTCCACAAAAACTCCTGTACCTCAATTCCTTGCTGAGCCCTTGTGGATTGCATTTTTGATGTGGCCTTCAGCCGATCTAAATTTAATCAAAGCAGGTCTTTCGTTAAAACCTTGAGAGTTTTCGATTTTTGCTTGTGGGATTGTTTTAAGAAATAAAGTTTATACCTGGAGAAGAGACAGAAATTGTGGCAGAAATGGAACTTCACAAAAGATCCTCAAGATCTTGACAATTTTAAAATCCAGAGAAGAGAAACAGCTAAGCTTTTCCGTAATAAAAAAAGAAGACAATTTCAGGATAACCTAGAACAGATTGAGGAAGACTTTAAAAGAAATAATTCTAGAGATTTCTACAAAACTTTTAGAAAACAGCTAACCAAATACCAATCCCCAAATTTATGTTTTAAAGATGAAGAGAACAAGCTAGGTTTGACAAACAAGACTAATTGTGAAATACTAGGAAAATATTTCGAGAATCTACTAAATTGTGAACCACCCAAAGATAAAATGAGTTTTGAAAACCACCGAAATACTAATACCGAGTCAAAACCTCCAGACGCTGAAGAAATAAAACACATAATAAACAGTCTAAAAAACAATAAAGCCCCAGGTGAAGACTCCATAGTACCAGAAATCCTAAAAATAATGGATACCAACCTCCCACAAGTTTTGGAACATATGTTTAAGAAGATCTGGGACGAAGAAAGAATTCCTGAAGACTGGCAATGTGCCCTGATACACCCACTACACAAAAAGGGGGATAAGATGAATGTTAATAATTATAGAGGGATCTCGCTACTACCAGTAGGATACAAAATTTTGTCAAGGAAATTACTTCAAATCGTGGAGCCAGTTCTGGATTAAAAAATAGGTGAATATCAAGCAGGTTTTAGACAAGGTAGATCCTGTGTTGAACAAATATTTAACCTGAAAACACTAATTCGTTACAGAATCTCAAGAGGCCAGAGATTTGCAATAGTATTTGTAGATTTCAAAAAAGCATACGACTCGGTAGATAGAGAAACATTACTGAAAGTATTGGAAGAATTTGGGGTCGATAAGAAAACAATTCAAATTATCAAACAGACGCTAACAAACAGTAAGGCCAAAGTTAAATTTATGGGTGAAATTTCAAGGAAGTTCGAAATTAAAACAGGTGTTAGACAAGGTGATGGTTTATCCCCAATCCTCTTCAACTGCGTACTGGAAAAGATATTGAGAATATGGAAAGAAGAACTCAAAGGCACCAAGAATGACATCAGAATTGGAACAAAAAAAGAAAAAATAGAAGTGGACTGTTTAGCTTTTGCAGACGATCTGGCAATAATTACAGAAAACGAAGAAATAGCTCAGAACTACTTGGAGAAACTACAAGAAGTTTCGGCCAGAGCTGGACTGCAGATTTCATTTGAAAAAACCGTGTATATGTCTAATCATAGAAATAACAAGAAAAATCTTATTACTAAATACGGCTATATTAAGAGAATAGAAAAATTTCAGTATTTAGGTGAAATAATTCAAGTGAATGGTTTAGACAAGAGTGCAAACCAGGCGAGAGCAAGGAAAATGGAATTTGCTTTTCAAAAAACCAAAGACATATATAACAAAAAAACATTTCGATTCAAGCTAAATTAAGACATTATAAAACTGTCATTAGACCAGAATGCCTGTATGCATCGGAGTGCCTAACTCTTAACAAAAAGGGGGAAATAGAAAACATGGAAAAGAAAGAAAGGAAAATTTTGAGAAAAATATTAGGACCGAGAAAGATTGGGGAAGAGTACAAGCTAAAGAGTAATAAGGAAATATACAAAACTATTGAGAAAGTGAGTGAGGCAATGCGTAAACGCAGACTAACGTTTTATGGTCACCTGTCGAGGATGGATGGAAACAGACTAACAAGAAAAGTGTTTGAACATAGTAACAGGAACAAAAAAAACCAACAATAAATGGATACAGATGGTGAAAAAGGATTTGGCCTATTTTAATGTCACCCGTGAGTCAATCAGGGACAGGGAAAAGTTTAGACAAATAGTGAACGAAATTAAGTGTTTTCCAGAAGAAACGAAACTAAAGAATAATAACAGGAAATGGTCGGAAGAGCGGAGGAGGAACCACTCGAAAATGATGAGGAAATATTGGGAAGAGAGAAAAAAAGATCAAAAAGCCGGGCAAGTGAATTGTTGAACGTGGTCCAAAGATGGCCGAAATCGAAAGAAGAAGAAGAAAGTTTATATGTTGAGTGCAAGTGACAGTAACTTATTTTGGCCCCTTTCCACAAATATAACCTCATCCGCTCTGTCCTGCTAGCCCAGGGATTTCAATAGTGTCGAAGTCTGAAGTGCCCCTGCGTTGTTGTCGTCTCGCCGTGTTCATCACCTCAGTTCTTGTTTGCTTGCCTCGTGTTGTGTCCTGGCCAGCCATAGTGTCTGTGGTTCAAAATGGCTCTGAGCACTATGGGACTTAACTTCTGAGGTCATCAGTCCCCTAGAACTTAGAACTACGTAAACCTAACCAACCTAAGGACATCACACACATCCATGCCCGAGGAGGGATTCGAACCTGCGACTGTAGCGGTCGCGCGGTTCCAGTCTGTAGCGCCGAGAACCGCTTGGCCACTCTGCCCGGAGTAGTGTCTGTCGTCCCCTACTTGTTCGTCTGCCATGTCATTTTTGTTAGTGATACCTCCAGCAACTCTCCCGCCTGGCGACTTTGCATATGCATTCTCTACCATGCACCGCTCGCCAGTCGCTTGTGGCTATAACAGAGTCCATGCCACGTTTAGCTGCTGCATTGTGCCAGTCAAAAGGGGGTCTGACACAATATTAGGGGGTATCTTGTGACTCTCTTCAGCTCCGTGTAAAGCTGAGTTTAGTGCAGTATTTAGTTCTTGACACTTGAAGGGGAGCAACGCTACGCTGTTGAGCTGGTGGATGTGTACGGCAGCATTGCCCCTCATATGACACTGATTTTAGTTGACCAGTGCGGCTTTAATGACGAGGAACACAGTGACAGACTATATCTCTTAGAAGAACCAAGATTCGCAAAACAAGTGTGGGTCGTGATGCTCAACGACCGTCGTACAGAATCGAGATTACTGTGGAAAAAGTGAAATTCAGTCATGGATCAGTTTTCAACACCTTGCTTAACGTTTCAAACAGGACAACGATTGCCACCCGCTAGCTTCCGGCACTGCTCACACCCATTCAGAAGGCCAGCAGGGTCAAGGCATCAGTGGAAATGTTGCAGTGGCGTTAGACCAATCCAGGCGATTTCTTTATTCGGCTATTGACCGTTAACGACACCTGGGCTTGTCGCGGTCCCGGGACAAAGGGACAAAAAAGACGCTGAAAACATGGCCGTTCAAAATCGCCAGGTAAGGTGAAGTTTCATACACAATCGGCGTAGGTGATGATGTGTTTTGGAACTGCCATGGTGTGGTGCTAACAGATCATACCTGTAACGAGCAAGCATTCACAGTATAATGCTGCCGAAATCTCCTGAAGAGTTATGGAAGTATGTGAACGCCACAGATCATTATGCACTGGATTCAGTCACACGTCCTGTTTCTTCAGTCTACCAATTTTAACCGCATCAGCCTTTCTTTCCTGACATGGTACACAGTGACTTTTTTCTCTATTCTCTGCTGAAGATATATTGCGTGACAGCCACTTCCAGAAAGACGAGCTGATTTTTGAGGTGGACATTTTCCTGATCAGCCAAAATCCAGACTTTTCCAATCAAACAGTCAGAAGAAAACGTGTGCCATTAAAAGGTGGATATGCAGAGCTGGTCTGAAACCAAAATTCATGACCGTAGTTTGGGTGATGATTAAAACTTCATGTCTAGGATGTGCCGAAGCATGAAATTTTCTTGGTAATATTAACATATTTAAGTGCCCACTCAGGTGAAAACGAAATCATATGACCGGGTTCCAGGATGCCGTCGGGTTTGCAACGGGACATTTGAGATTCATTTTGCTTAGCATGTTTACAAATTTTATTTGGAGAATCACCAGTAATGCCGAGTTTTTACAAACGCCTACATTATTCAGAATGATAGTATAACAACTCTAGCTCTTTTAGCCACATGATAAATGAATTTACAGAAATGCAGATTGCGGAGTCTGTAGAAATCTACAGAGTCCAGTGATCTTTTTTTTTTTTTTTAAAAAAAAGAAACTGAATGCGACGAAAAAGACAAGACAGTTCAGAAATGTACGAAGATTATGTACTAAGATTAGTCGCATATCTGAGGAGATTATGTAAAAGTGGTCTGTTATCAGGTGAACACCTGAATAAATCTTGAGTAAAATCCTTGTTGTAGGTTAATATTCTACTTTGTAATTTACTTGCTATCTTACTGTACATATTTGCAATAAATGTAATGAATGTTCAAGCGGCAGTGACATAAAATATTTTGTCTTCTTTCCTGCGCCCATTTAATGAAGAAATTTCATTAATGCTTTAGTTCGTCTTTCATCATATGAATCACACTGTGTGTTCGCTGTAGACAAAATGCAATCACATAGAGTAAAATGTATGTCTACTAAAATGAAAGACGAAATAAACCATGTACATTAGACCCTGGTGTAAATGTATCTCTGGACTGCGATAGAATAAGTCAAACTCAGTTGCTTTGTTTAATGTGTTTCGGGTGTAATAAAGGGTACAACAGTTGAAAAATGGAATCAAGGCACGTCTACAAAAGAACGAAACTGTATATTTGATGTTAAATGCATATTTTCCGGTTGTGTAACACCTTAGACTCTTGATATCCTGCCAGGACACTTTCCCAAATTCAGTGTAAATATTGACATGTGCTGCATCACTGCACTTCAATTTTAGGGTTCGGTAACTCTGTCTGTAAAAACGAGACCCTCACAGGATTACTCTGTTGTCCATCTGTCTATCAGTCTGTCAGTCTGTCTATCTGTTAAGACCTCTTTTCCTCAGGAATGGAACGACATATCAATTTGACATTTATGTTGCATACTGAAGTCTATATTCTCTTAGCGTTATAATAAACGTAAGCCTCTAAGTCAACACAGTCAAAAGGTACTGCCTTTTGTCACATATTTTGATATTCGCAAACTCACTCGTCAAAACCTGTAGTACGCTTCCCGTTGACCTAGAATCATGAAATGTGGAGAGAGGGAAGGCTTCACTGTGAAAAAAAAAGAACGAAAACTGAATTTTCTATTACACCACACGAAAAAATATTTCGTGTGTCTTTTGTTATCCGACTTCAACTTAAAATTAACACATCTACGAACATCTTGAAATTCTCGGGACCGATATCTTTCCAGAATCAATATTTATAACAGGTAATGATCTTCAAATTCTCGGCTCTTGTCACGGATGAACTGCCAATGTACATAAAGTTGTTCGTACGAAACCCTCAGAACGCGGATCCTTCTCACACCTGGACAATTCGTTTACAAGTATCAGTTCAGTATAAAAGTATTAAATTGATTAGAAAACATACTGGTTGCAACAACAATATGAGAAGGGAAAAGAAAGTTTTGACTATTAGCCTTTTCGAAAACAGTTTGCCCATGGTCAACAGTCTCGTTCCGGTGTCTTGAGCCTTCGTAAAATTCGAGTCATCTTGTCATTTTTCACGGCATGGAACTTCACAGTGGGCCCCAACAACGGCACAGCGCTGCGCATAGAATCACCAGTAATTACGGTTGATTTACTGGATTTAAGAGAGAGATATAATTCTGTACCATAGCTTCAGTTCGCACGCAGCGGTTGACAACCCCAAAACGTCAGAGACCCCGCGGTTCACCACACAATCTTAAAATTACGTATAATGAGTTACTTAATCTCGAAGTACCGTGGTAAGAGTGGCCAAATGACCAATAACGAATATATAGCCAGTCTGTAACCAGTTTTACAATGTGAGACCGTAGGATGAGGAAGTAGAAAATTTTTTTAGAGATTATTTTCCTTGAAATGGAATGAGAAAGATAGCATAGTGTAAAAACTTGTTTTCAATCTTTTACAAAAAAAAAAATTGGTATTTTCCGGTAAGACGAACTTCATTCACGTACTACAAATATTTTTGGTAGCGCAGCGGATGACACAAGTTTCGGCTTTCCGCGGTTGCTGCGTGTAGCTCTACGCTTGGCGACCTGCCTGCGTACAGCACCCCGCGGCTGCAGTTGAGCAGACAATGCACTCGTGTGGCAGCGCCTCAAACACCACACTGGTGACTGCTGCGTAACTGCTCTTTCCTACCTGCCCGCAATTTGCCGCTCTGCGATTGTCGCAGAGCTTTTTACTCGGGGAACGATCTTGAAACCTGCACTAGTGTTTGAAAACAAACCGAGAAATCTAAGGGCAGAAAACTACATGAAAAAACTGTTGCATATGGTACCTGCAGATAATCTGTGTCTTTACATCCTCTGTCGGACTGGGACCTTCGTTTTTCCCCATGTAGTAGTGCAATGATATGGTTATGTTTTATTTGAACCCTACTACAAACGTGTGTTTTCGTAATCGTCACTGTCGCTTGTGGGAATGGTGTTGCGCCCAGTGCTAAAAAGAAGTAGGCAGCTGCCAGCTGAAGAAAGCACCCGTAGTCTAGGGAGCCACCAAGGTATTTCAGCGTGCTCGGTCAGAGGGATGGCTGCCCTGTGTAATAGAAAAAAAAACTGAGTAAAATACTCAACGATCAATTTGAAGAGGTATCATGTGACGTCCTCCCAGACCAAAGGAGGACAACAATAACGAAAAATTGTCCAAAGACGAAGAAAAAAGATAAAAAGCGTCTTCGATAGTAATAAAAAATCAAGACGTCCTCGGCCATTGTCATTAGCAATGGCGGCCGAAAACATCCGGTGTAAGAAGCCACCCATCGGTCTTCTCAATGAGGGTGAAGGAGCGGACAGAGATTTAAGGGCATTCCTTTGCCTTTTGGGTGGGAAACTGCCCCTAAAGGTAGAAGAATCAGTAATGATCAACGACATGAGGACGCAGAATGGAAACCACTGAATTAAAGACACATGATGTGTATCCACAGGACATGCAGGGTGTAATTGATAGTGTCATGATGACATCTCCAATGGCAAAAGATTCCGAAATAGTCCCCCTTTCGGATCTCCGGGAGTGGACTGCCAAGGAGGAAGTGACCAAGAGAAAAAGACTGAATAATCAACGTTCTACGACTCGGAGCGTGGAATGTCAGAAGCTTGAACGTGATAGTCAAGCTAGGAAATCTGGAATGGAAAATGCTAAGGCTCAATCTAGATATAGCGGGAGTCAGTGAAGTGAAACGGAAAGAACACAATTATTTCTGGTTAGATCAGTCTAGAGCAATAACAGCAGCAGCAGAAAATGGTAGCCTATAACGGAAGTAGGATTCGTTTTGAACAGGAAGGTAGGGGAGAGAGTGAGTTACTATGAACAGTTCAGTGATAAGAGTTGTTCTCATTAGAATCAACAGCAAACCAACACCAACCTCGGTAGTTCGGGCATACATGCCGACGTCGCAGGCCGAAGACGAAGAGATAGAGAACGTGTATGAGGATATGGAAAGAGCCATTCAGTACGTAATGTGAAATAAAAATCTAATAATCATAGGCGGTTGGAATGTGGTTGTAAGGGAAGGAGTAGAAGAAAGGATAATGGGAGTTATGGGCTTGGTACTAGGAATAAGAAAGGAGAAATGCTAAATGAGATTTACAGTACATTTCAGCTACTAACAGGAAACACTCTGATGAAGAATCACAAGAGGAGGAGATATACTTGGAAAAGGCCGGTGTATACGGGAAGTTTTCAAATAGATTACATCAGGGCCAGGCCGAGATTCCGAAATGCTGGATTGTAAGGCGGACCCAGTAGCAAATATATACTCTGATCACAATTTAGTAACGATGAAGAGTAGGCTGATTTTTAAGAGACTAGTCAGAAAGAACCAATGCATAAAGAAGTGGGATATAGCAGCTATCTCGAATGAAGAGGTGAGCATGAAGTTCTCTGAGGCTGTAGATACTGCGATAAGGCATAGCTCATTAGATAGTTCTGTTGAAGAGGAAGGGACGTCTCTAAAAAGGGCAATCACAAAAATGGGAAAAAAAGCTTAGTGCTTAGGTACAAAGAAGGTTACTGCGAAGAAATATGGATAACAGAAGAAATGCTTCAGCTACTAGACGAAAGAAGGAAATACAAAAACGTTCAGGGAAATTCAGGATTACAGACATACAACTCATTTACGAATGTAATAAATAGGAAGCGCAGGGAAGCTAAGACGACATGACTGCATGAAGAAAGTGAATGAATAGAGAATGAAATAGTTGTTGGAAGAACTGACCCAGCATACAGAAAAGTCAAAATAACCTTTGGTAAAAATTAAAATTAAAGTTGGTAACATTAAGAGTGCAATGGGAATTCCACTGATAAATGCAGATGAGAGAGCGTATAGGTGGAAAGAATACACTGACGGCCTCTACGAGGGGGAAGTTTTGTCTGATAACGTGAGGGAAGAAGAAACAGGAGTTTATACGGAAGAGACAGGGTATTCGCTAATAGAATGAGGATTTGAAAGAGGTTTGGATGACTTAAGGTAAAATAAAGCGGAAGGGACGGATAACATTCCATCGGAATTTCCAAAATAGTTGGGGGAAATCACAACAAAAGACTATTGACGTTGTTGTGCAGAATGTACGAGTGTGGTGACATATCACTGCCGGTAAAAAATCATCCACACAATTCCGAAAACTGAAAGAACTGATAGGTGCGAGAATTATAGCACAACCAGGTTAATGGCTCATGCATCCAAGTTGCTGAAAAGAATACTACACAGAAGAAAGGAAAAGAAAATTGAGGATCTGTTAGATGAGGATCAGTTTGGCTTTAGGAAAAGTAAAGGTACCTAATAGGCAATCCTGACTTTTCGGCAGAAAATGGAAGCAAGTGTGAAGAAAAATCAAACATATTCGTAGGATTTTATACCCGGAAAAAGCGTTCGACTTTGTAAAATGGGGAAAGATGTTTGAAGTTCTGAGAAAAACAGGGGTAAACTATAGGGAAAGAATGGTAATATCCAATACGTACAAGAATCAAGAGGGAACAATAAGAGTGGGAGAACAAGAACGAAGCACTCGGATTAGAAAGGGCATAAGACGGGCACATAATCTTTCGCCCCTAGTACTTAGTCTGTATATGGAAGAAGCAATGACGGAAATAAAAGAAAGATTGAAGTGAGAGATTGAAGTTCAGGGTAAAAGTATATCCATGATAAAATTCGTTGATGACATTGCTATCAATGAAAGTGAGGAAGAGTTACGGGATGTGTTGAATGGAATAATAGCCAACTCATTAAGTGTGAAACGTATAATTATACAAGACTGTGCTTAAACTGACACACAATATTTTTTAGCGCAACGCAATCTGACTTTCAATAATCCCTACAAAAGAATGGCCCTGGCTAACATTAACCTATACCATTCACAAATCACTTACCTCACAAAAATCTTCGTTACTCGAACTACTGCAATACAGCGAGCGCCACTACTGCCAGCTAAATAAAAGATTCAAACTACTGAAGGCACTAACTACTGATAGGCATAGTTAGCAAATGAAATATTTTGATAGAGAACAAACAATGTATTTACCTTAATAGTGTTGAAAAATCATAATATACTCGTACATAGCAGTTCATGACATCCAGTCTTACAAATTTCAAAACTCCGCCATTTCTCTCCCCACATCCACCACTGCTGGCGGCTCACCTCCAACTGCGCAACGTTACGCGCTGTTAACAGCCAACAGCCCAACGCTACAATGGCAGACAACAATGCAAACTAGCCACAGGCTGCACACAGCACAGCCAGTCATTTTTCATACAGAGCGCTACGTGGCGTTACCAATAAGAAAACCTAAACAGCCTACTTACATAGCCCCCATGCTCCCCACAAAAAATTTTACAAATTGTTTTGAGCAGTGGCCAATACAGATTAGAAAAAAATTTTCATAATTACAGTTAGAAAGATATCAAATGCACACACTTATTAATACAATGTTGGTCAAAAGCTAAAATTTTCTCACAGTCCATAAAGACAGTCCTGATCATTCATCACAGTAAAACTGCCGTTTCTTTTCTCAAAGTCTGAGCAGTAAAAGACAATGCCAAGGAAGTAGTGGATTTCCATGCACTCTTGAAGAAGCAGTGTTGTCCTTCCAACAGAAAGACAATGCTGACTCTTGACATGCAGACAGGTAATGGGTCACAACAGAGCAAACCCACAGCAGAGTCAGTCGAAGTTTTGAAGAATATTGGTAGGTAGGTCATCACAGAGTAGACCCACTGTAGTCCTGGTAGAGATTACGGTATTAGTGGGCCACCAGAGGTGCAGACCCACTACAGTCCTTGTAGAAATAATGGGACTGGTGAGTCAGCAAAGGTGTAGACCCACTGTAGTCCTTGTAGAAATATCTGGCCTAACATCAAGCCCCGGCACGTCGGCCTGGTTCAAATGGTTCAAATGGCTCTGAGCACTATGGGACTCAACTGCTGTGGTCATAAGTCCCCTAGAACTTAGAACTACTTAAACCTAACTAACCTAAGGACATCACACACATCCATGCCCGAGGCAGGATTCGAACCTGCGACCGTAGCGGCCGTGCGGTTCCAGACTGTAGCGCCTTTAACCGCTCGACCACTCCGGCCGGCCACGTCGGCCTGGAACGTTACAGCAGAGAGGGTTGTGAGACGACGTCAGCCAATAGTACGCTGACTAGGACGACACCACGAAAGGAGCGGCCCCTATACGAAGAGCATGTAGGTGCAGCTCCGCGTAGCCGCGCCCGCACTGGAAGACGAACGCTTTAGAAGACGAGCCGCGAGACAAACGCTTTAGCCGTGACTTGTCGACTGTCTTATTTGCTTGCATGGAAATTGTATACAACGAAGGACACTGATTATTTGCATGTCGCCATCTGCTTGCGACCCGTCTTTGTAAAACGTATCGTCAATTAAATTTACTGTAATAAACTCCATTAACAAGACTTGGTTGAATTGTTGTCTAGCTACCCGAGAAACAGCCTCCTGGCTCCCAATATTAGACGAGTGGGCGAGACAGGACAATAAGGAATACGGATTGACAGCAAATCGAAGAAAGATGAAATTAATGAGAAGTAGCAGAAATGAGAACAACGAGAAACTTAACATCAGAATTGGTAAAGTTCACGAAGATTAGGAATTCTGCTATCTAGGCAGCAAAATAACACATGGAGAACGTAAAAAGCAGACTATCACTGGAAAAAAATGGCATTCCTGGTCAAGAGAAATCTTGCTAGTATGAAACATAAGCCTTAATTTGAGGAAGAAATTTCCCAGAATAAACGTTGGGAGCACAGTATTGTATGGTAGTGAAACATGGACTGCGGGAAAACCGGAACATAAGAGAAACGAATCATTTAAGATGTGATGTTGCAGAAGAATGTTGAAAAGAAGGTAGAGTGGTTAAGTAATGGATGAGGAGGTTCTTCGCAGAATTGGCGAGGGAAGGAATATATGGGAAAGACTGACAAGCAGGAAGGACGTCAGGGAATAACGTCCATGGTACTATACAGGAAGCTGTAGAGGGCAAAAACTGTAAGAGAAGACAGAGATTGGAATACATCCAGCAGATAACTGAGGAAATAAATCGTTCAAATGGTTCTGAGCACTATGGGACTTAACATCTGAGGTCATCAGTCCCCTAGACTTAGAACTACTTAAACCTAAAGACATCACACACATCCATGCCCGAGGCAGGATTCGAACCTGCGACCGTAGCAGTCGCGCGGATCCGAACTGAAGTGCTGAGAACCTCTCGGCCACCGCGGCCGGCCGATAACTGAGGACGAAGGTTGCGGGTGTTACTCTGATATGAAGAGGTTGTTACTGACGTCTAACACAACATTATCGCGTGACACATGTGGTGTTATTTTCTGTGCCAAAAACGTCTCTATACGAAGATTTTAGTGTTCCCCTTAGAGTAGGATTTTCAAAGTAAAGAATAATTTTATTAAGACGTAATCATTGCTAACACGAACCCCGAGTACCAACCAAACACTCTAGCTAATCAAAGAAGGAGGATGACGCTAGAAATGAAATACTGGCTTCAAGTAACCTGTTCCTACACAAAGCAAATTTCATGCAATGTCAATTAAACTATCGCATTGTCTGTGTTGGCTAGTAACTAGTAACAGCCAACATAATGTCCCCTGAGACTTTTTATTTTTTTTTTCATTTTCACATACTACACAATTTTTCAGCTCAAGCTATTGTCAAATTGTTTTCAGATAAGAAACGAACAAATGAGTAGTTGATTACAAAATGTATATTTAAAAAATCTTCAAAAAGTATAAAGGAATCGTACCAAATTAAGAGGCGTCAGTATTTATACTGACGGGAACACATTTTGTGTTACTTAAGTAAGGCTGCATCAGCAAACGGTTACCACTAAGTCATAGTACATTCTCGTTAATGGGTATGTTTTCTGGATAGCGTCCTTGTCTTAACGTCATGTGGTTTTACAGTGGTATTAGTACCGTGTTTATAAAGCCATCTGGAACTTATACGCGCAGGAACACTCGCGATCATGGCAGCTCTGTCTCCGCAAGCGGCTCGTATGATGTGTAATTCCTCCCACAATTTGCAGCGAACACCACTGTTGGAAGACCGTGCTGGAGCTCCGCGAGGCAAAACGCATTAAATAAAGCTGTCATTCAGCTCTTGCCTTTATTCACAACAATTTTTGACTGTTCTGAAACAGACCATGTGAACCAGTTCATTACTATAGAAATTTATTATTTTTTAGTATCTTTGATTGGCTTAGGGCAATCGTTCGTGTACTAACTTCAACCACCTACACTTCAGAAATACCTTCATCTAATCAACAGCAGGATATGAACTGCCTTTGCTGTAGCTGCCCATACACTGTCCACGTTGTTACTTCTTGAGCATTGCTTCGTTACAGGAGCTGGTGGAAGTGCTCTTGTTAACATCATTTCTGTCGGAACAGAATCCTGGTGGTAGTCGGCTGTTTTACACGTTCAGGATACGGGCTTCCGTTAACCAAGAAACAATTATCGTTAAGAAAGCGTATGTTAAACGTGTGGTATTTCGTGTAACTATTTTAAGAGAATGTGCGAAACAGGCAGCCTGTGCTTGTAAATTATTATCAGCTGTACGTAATTCCACGTATTGCAGTTTGTTGGGTCCTCCGCTGTGGTACCATTTGAAAGTAAACTAAGAACTCGCCGTCTCGTGCAAACGTAAATTCGACTCACCACAGAAAATCTCTGGACTACACTGCTTCAGACAAAGACCATAGATCTGACTACTGAAGGTGTTCGAAATAATGGCTGAAATTTTGAGAGTTATATCCAATTGTTGGTATTAGAAAATAAAAAGGAAAAGATTGTATTCCGCCATCCCACCGCGAAATATTCCAGTGATGTAAAAGATGGTGGCCAGTGTGAAATTTCGTCATACTTCTCAACGTAAAAATGTTAATTTTGCCGCTGAAAAAGAAAGAGCATTCGAAATGTAGTGTTGAAATCATGAGCTGAATGAACGTATTTCTAGTTTGCAACTCGAGACTTCAAGAAGGAAAATAGATCTGGGCACGCTAGAAGATTCGCAAACACACACATTAAATAAGATGCTAATAAATTCTAGTCTGTTCCTAAAAAGTGGTCAGAAGTTCAGCAGAAAAACAACACGCAATTAGAGCATAATTGAATAAACAGCGAACGTGACTAATACTTGTGCATGGAAACTCTTATAGGATGCTTTCAGCTATTATGGACTTTGAATGTGCAACGATCAATCTTACGTGAAACCAGAGTACGACACCGACACTTTGGTCAGAAAAAGAAGAAATGAGCCGCGACTGTGGTCACTGACATGAAGTGACCTGAGGGCTTTCTCACGCTACTGTCGGTCAACATGGGCAAAACAGGTGAAACAGTGTCGTTATGGAGCACAAGACTAAAGTAGAGCGAACATCAGTAACTAAAATATCTGGCGGCAGGAACAGATAAAATTAGTCTATATGCAGAGAATCTGGGGCGAAACTTAGACGTCGAATTGCCGAATGCTCGATTATGTGATTCATATATTTCTCACACGATCCTAAACTCGCACGAGAATGACCATATAAAATTAATCGTCGGTAAAGCAGATGCCAGACTGAGATTCATTGGAAGAATCCTAAGGAAATTCAGTCCGAGAACAAAGGAAGTAGGTTACAGTGCACTTGTTCGCCCACCGCTTGAATACTGCTCACTCGTGTGGGATCCGTACCAAATAGGGTTGATAGAAGAGATAGAGAAGATCCAACGGAGAGCAGCGCGCTTTTACGGAGGTGATAGATAAACTGCAGTGGAAGACTCTGCAAGAGAGACGCTCAGTAGCTAGGTACGGGCTTTTGTAGAAGTTTCGAGAACATACCTTCACTGAGGAGTCAAACAGCATATTCCTCCCTGCTACGTATATCTCGCGAAGAGACCATGAGGATAAAATCAGAGAGATCAGAGCCCACACAGAGGCATACCGACTATCTTTCTTTCTACGAACAACACGAGACTGTAATAGAAGGGAGAACCGATAGAGGTACTCAAGGTACCCTCCGCCACACACAATCAGGTGGCTTGCAGAGTATGGATGTAGATGTAGCTGTAGAATGATCTGTTATCTCTGCTTTATAACGTAGAAGGCTTAGGTAACAAATTAGATGCTTCTGAATAATTTATAACACGATGCAAACGTAGTTGTTGTTACAGAAGAAAAAATGGTTGAAATGCCTCTGAGCAGTATGCGACTTAACTGCTGAGGTCATCAGTCACCTAGAACTTAGAACTAACTAAACCTAACTAACCTAAGGACATCACACACACCCATGCCCGAGGCAGGATTCGAACCTGCGACCATAGCGGTCGCCCGGCTCCAGAATGTAGTGCCCAGAACCGCACGGACACTCCGGCCGGCTGTTACAGAATACCAGAAATCACTAAATAATGTTCATTATTGCAAATTGTACAACTATTCCTCGCTATATTTTAGTTAAGGAAATATAGTAACGGTGGTGCCATTTATTTGAAAAATGAAATTAACTATATAACCACCGCTGAAAGAGTCTTGTGTATGAGCAAGTTTTGTGCTGATACAGAGTGCAGAAGTGCAGTGCTCAAACTCGTGGTCTGTTTCTTTCTTTGTTGTAGATGGTTACATACTTTATGAAAACAAGTGATGGAGCTTTATGTAATTTAATGTCATGTCATAGAAGTGTAAATCCTTTCATACTGGGCAATATTAGTATGAACACTTTACAAGGTGAAAAAAGCGAACGATTTACAGATTGTACACAATCTAATGGTAAAAAATATCTACTTAGAAGAAATTCAGTAGTTCAGCAGAAAACGTTATAGTAAATAATGACCACGCCGTCTCAGTAGACATTATAAATGGACATCTCTAGTATCATTGCTAAAACCTGATACCTAATTCAAACCATGGAATGTTGTACGAGAGCGGTAGAATACTGTATGCGTAAAACATTACTATGGGGTTGTTTGGGGGAAGAGACCAAACTGCGTGGTCTCATCGGATTACGGAAGGACGGGGAAGGAAGTCGGCTGTGCCCTTTCAAAGGAACCATCCCGGCATTTGCCTGGAGCGATTTAGGGAAATCACGGAAAACCTAAATCAGGATGGCCGGACGCGGGATTGAACCGTCGTCCTCCCGAATGCGAGTCCAGTGTGCTAACCACTGCACCACCTCGCTCGGTCCCTAAAACATTACTATATTAAGACGTAATTTAAGTTAGGTTTCTTAATGATATGTAATTGCTACCTTTTGGGTGAAATTAATAGAGTATGGTTTTAGGTATTCTGGCAGGAACAGTACCATTCCATGTACAAAACTGAATATCCACAAAAATTTACGTCTCTTTAGATGCTAGAACAAAAGAGCTGAAAACAAAAATGGAAAATATATAAATACATCCTGCTCAGAGGGACTAACTCTCAGTTATATAAAGACCTATACAAGCAGTACAGATATTAGTTCCACAAGTACTCAGAAGATTAAAACAAAAGTACTTAGCCAACAGACCTGAAGCTCAGATGATATTTGAATGTCTTGCTGGCCAACCGTAAATAAATTCGAAAAGAGTGCAACGGAAACTAATACTAATAACGTACAGGTAACACTATGAATAATGGTGTTACATGTTATCTCTTTCTAGTTGACAATAGTCCGAATGGTTTCCAAGCAGCTACTGCTGAAAGAGATGTCTGTATTAAACAGGATGCACAGCACACACATATGGGACCATTAGCGGAAACAGCTGCTGTATACTACCCGTCGTGGATACCACTGACATCTGCAGCTTTTTGACAGCATACGACAGAGAGAAATCAGAAAGATTAAATAAAATTTCCCCAGTTCTAGTGAAGCAATACAAACGTGACTTAAAGAAACCTTCAACCCATCCAGTCAGCTGTTGAAACCGGTTGTAGTCAAATCCTTACACAAAAAGGCCAAAAAAAGATGTTAAAATCTGCAAACCTTTTCCCTTAACTTCACCATTCAACAAACTGATTAAGAAACAACATCAGAATGTTGACATATCGGAAGACTTTCAGACGTGCTTCCAGAAGCAGCAGCATACTGCCTTTCTGCAAAATGTATTTGAAAAAGTTCCATGCAGTAGAAGTATTCTCGGACTTCTCCAAAGCTGTCGAAAGTGTATGAACTAGCCAGTTAGTATTGCAGCTATGTTCCTCCCCTTCAGATATAGTTTTACGTTTCCACATCCACTCAGGTCTCGGTCATGATTTTGAATTATCAAACCCAGATTTTTAATTTAAACTCAAGCATTTATCGATCACTAGTCTTAAACACAGAGTTACGCACCAAATTACGCAAATAGGACAGCAACTTTGATAAACAGTACATTCCGGTTGACTTTACACACCAGAGCTCCATTCTTTGTCTGTTAGGACCTCCTGACTACTGCTACAAGAATGCCTAAGGTCGATAATGGATGGCAGCTGCTTGCAATATTTCAAGGATACATTGTGATACAATCTTGTAGGAAACTGCTATGAGTACTGTCACTGGAAAACTCATGCAATTGATAGAAATGTTTTCCAAAGTAAGACAACAGTATACAGATATTATACACGACAGTGGATATGTAGAGGAAGTGGTCACGAACAAGAAATATTTATTTTGTTCTCCTTCAAGGTTCAATTTTGGTCTATTCCTCTTCTATAATAAGCATGTCATCGCTATGTACGTCTATAACACGCCTGCTGTCTGTTGGGCAGACAGTGAGCCCAGTATCATGGAAAACTTTCAGTCATTTGAAAGGCAAGGGTTCACTTTGGCAGAGTCAACTGAAAAGATAACATAGAAGAAAACGATATAATGTGATTTTAAAGTGAGTGCTACAAGTGAATGAGGATATTCTGTCAAATATCTGCTCCGGATCAAAATTTTTGTGTTTATGTGTGATGCTAGGCTTTCATGGAAGCGTGAAGGTGATCATGCAAACAAAAAACAAGGAAATCGATATCTACAGAGGAGATTATAAACCTATCTTCATTAAGAAACTCTAGGGGCTATGTATTTTAATTTAGTATATCTTTTCTTGCTCCACGGAATAGTATTGGTTCAAAATGGTTCAAACGGCTCTGAGCACTGTGGGACTCAACTGCTGTGGTCATAACTCCCCTAGAACTTAGAACTACTTAAACCTAACTAACCTAAGGACATCACACACATCCATGCCCGAGGCAGGATTCGAACCTGCGGCCGCAGCGGTCGTGCGGTTCCAGACTGTAGCGCCTTTAACCGCTCAGCCACTCCGGCCGGCAATAGTATTGGTAGGCGTGGTGGGGGGTGTGGGGGGGGGGGACCTGACAAGCTAATATGAAAAGGTTTTCATGTTGCAGAAGAGGGGTCTTGAGTATGGCGAAGGGAAAGATGCAAGGGAAGTCACCTAAATGACTATTTACTAGTTTCAACATTCTCACAGTTTATGCCATGTATATGCTATAATCCGTTACGTCACTGAAAGTGGCCACGAAGGTCAGCGATAAGAACATACCAATACACAACCATGATGCAACGAATAATAATGATTTTCATATGTTCCACGAAACTTCTGGCGAACTGCAGGATGTCAGAAGCTTGCTTCCACGATATTTCGGTGTTGAGTATTCTGGCCATCTTCAGGTGTATACCGGCGACAGTACACTGTGTTCCCTATTTACGAACCCGCTGGCGCATGCGCGGTGTAACCAGCTATCATTGTACATGTATTGTCAGAACACATGCACTTCTGCTTCATGTATATGTGCTGCTGCGAGAGCTCTCCACTGTGAAAGTTCGCCTCATCGATATGAGATCGATCATCTTCACACGTAAATTCGCAGAACGACGAGCACAAAGTTTTTCCGTGACAGGATTCAATACGGGGTCTAATCGGAAACGATAGTCCCGATTGTTAAGAGTCTTAGAGGTGTTCCGCAAGACGCTGCTGATTAGCGTGCGTCGTTTGCTCCATATACGATTCGCCTCAGTCTCAAGGAGACTTGTAAACACCAGCTTTAAACCTTCTTTGGCTGCTTCCAGAAGCGCTGAATTATTTGATATGCACGACGGATCATTTTAACCTTATGTTTTAGTACAACTCTGTCCATTTTCGCGTAAAGACTCCCATTACACGGCAAGAAGGCTGCAGCCATGAAGGCCTCATCCTCGTGCTTTTTCTGCCATTAGTATGTCTGTTGCTCTCTCCTTAACTGCTGAGTTGAATATCCGTTTTCCAGAGTCACAGTTTGTAGATATTTCAATTTCACTTTGCAGGTTATCGGTACCTAAGGTGGTATGGCTCTATGAGCCAAGATCTTCACAACATACATTGCTTGTGGAGGATGGTGGCAACTACAAGCCAGTAAATACAGGTGTGCGTGAGCGGGCTTTGGAAATATCAACTGTCTACGTGCACCATTGCCTTTAAGCCGCACCTATCATTTTAAAACAGCAAACAGCCTTCTTCCTCAATCTCCATAGAAATTTACTTGTTTTCATACATGGAATTCTGTTGCAGCAGGAAATTTCGGGTGCAGTCCAAAAATTGAGGCCACATTACAAAAGTATCATCATCGTATAGCCAAAATGGTTTTAAAACTGCTGAGGCAGATGTTGGCACATCAAAATCTCCATAAAGAAAATGTTCACCAGAGTACACCAAGGGCAATTCATGGAGGCACCATCAGATTGTTAAAAATAATTCGTTTTTAAATAAAAAATACGGCGAAAGGAGAGTGTGCTAAAAAAAATGTAACTGCACCCTCAAACCTGTTGTTGATGAAGAATCGATTACTCCAGAGGAAAATTTGTAAAAAGGGAGATAACACCCATATTCCGCTGCTTTCCCATTACACTAATATTAGGGTCTTTCTCGATCTTGTGATGCACTTAGTTACATTATAAAACATTGATTTTATTGACATTGTCCTACAGTGGCATGAGCACATTATCATTACCTTTTTTGCTTTGAGTTCTGTGGAATTCACGTCATCTCGTAACTTACGGAGGGCAACCCTCTCCATAGGCGAAATATTATTCTTCTGTCGTGCCTCTCTCATCAACGCATGACATGATTCCCTACGAATTTCCTCCGCTGCATCTGTTGCATGGGGACGCACGGTCTCCTCATTGAAGATGACAAAGTCCTCTACTGGTGACGAAGGAGGTGTAGGAGCAAATTTATGACCTCTTGCTAGTGCGGACACGGTCACTTCATCCATATGATTCCTTGACAACGGATCGCGCAGTAAAAACTTTCTGCGGCAACCGAGTCGCAAATCGGTCATTCTTTGCAGTGTACCTTGAAACATCCCCTTGGAAAAATTAATGAATTACTGTGGTGATAAACCTCTTACGTTATTTGATTTTCAAACAGATGAGCATAACCTAACGTACTCAGACATTTCTCTCTTTACTTATTCTGATCAACACTAAACTGACACACAATATTTTTAGCACAACGCAAACTGACTTTCAATAATTCCTACAAAAGAATGGCCCTGACTAACAATAAGCTATAAACTACTGAAGGCACTAACTACTGATAGGCAAATGAAAGATTTTGATAGAGAACAAATAATGTATTTACCTTAATAATATTCAAAAGTCATCATATATGTATCAGTTCATGATATACAGTATCACAAATTTACTCTTTCTGATCGACACACGTCCAGATCATCCGCTCTCAAAATTCTGCCATCTCTCTCCCCCCTTGCACCACTGCTGGCGGCTCACCTCCAACTGCGCAACGCTACGCTCTGTTCACATCCAAGTGCCCAACACTACAATAGCAGGTATTCCAACAATGTAAACCAGCCACACACTGCACACAGCACAGTCAGTGATTTTCATACAGAGCGCTACATGGCGTTACAAACATAAAACCTAACAGCCTACCTACATAGCCCGCAAGCACCCCATAAAAAATTTTAAAAATTGTTTTGGGCAGTGCCCCATACACTTTGAAAAATTTTTTCATAATTAAAATAACAAAGAAATCAAATGCACACACTTATTGATACACTGTCAGTCGTATGGTGGAGAATTTCTCCTGGAATCGTAACTGCGCGGTGGACCGTTCCGTCTGGAATTGTTCTGTCTCCCTTGATAATAATTATTTTGGTTCCCATATTGTCTGTTTCTCTGATTGTCTCTGTCATACTCATTACCATGGCGAGGTGATCTTTCCCTGTGATCATTATTACTCTGCCAGTGGTTGTCATATGGGTGGTGTCTGTTTTTGGTCACGATTTCCGTTGTAAGAATAGCCTTGTCGTGTCCAGCTATTGTTTCTGTCGTCACGGAATTGTGACGGATGTGACCTGTAATGATTGTTTTCCTGTTTTCGCATGCCGCGACTGATTGTGTCAATTTCTAATTTTTGTAAGAGTCCGTGAAAAGCTTCAATGTCATCTTTGCAACGCCCTGTCAAAATAATATGTCTCAAATGTTCAGGCAGTTTGATTAAGCAAATGCGGATGAGTTCTGAGGGGCTGTATGGGTTTGACAGGTACTGATTCTTTTGCAACATGTCTTCAAAATATTCACAAGACTGGAAAATTCAGATTGTTCGAAATGTTTCATCATTATGATGCTATGTTTTACTCGGTCTTGTGTAGCTTGAGACCAATATGCTGAGAGGAAGGCATGATAAAATTCTCCTTCACTGTGACAATCGTGAATGACCGATCGCATTCTTACAGTTGGTTCATTCTCTAAGTAGCCACACCTAAATTCTAATCTGTTCTCCAATGAGCAGTTGGGAGGAAAACAATGAGAGAATTGATGAAGCTACGCTTGTGGATGAATGACGTTGCCAGAGTTCTTAAATGTTTTGAATGTATGTGTAGTAATGAACAGCTTATAGTCAAAGTCATCGTGTCGACGAGTCGCATATCGATCAATGTTACACAGTGTCAGCGGTTACATCTCAAAATTCGGCGCATCTAGAAAATTTCTTTCACAATTTCCGAAATGCCCTGTGTTGTTATTTTGTGGCTTTTCCGAATTTCTAAGTCCCTCTTCCCGTGTTGGAGCACGAGTCTCCTCTGAAATATGTAATTCTAGTATTACTTGTGTCAACTGATCTTCTACTTTGCGGATTTCTCTTTTGTGTTGCGTATTAATTTGATTCTGATTTTGTTTGAATTTCCTAATTTGTTCGTACTCTTCTGTGTCATTAAAGACTACCGGTCTTGTGTCATTCAGTTTATCATCTACCTTCGTAGATAAATTATTTAGCTGATCCGAAAGTTTGACTACTTTCTCTGATAATTAACTAATTTCCTCCATGTGTCTTTCTGAACCAATTTTCAGAGTCTCTACTGTGTCCTTCAAGATTTCCTGAGATTTGGCAAGTTACGTAACCAAAACGGTAGATGCAACTGAGTCAATTTTGGCCCGCAAGGTCTCATGATTTTCATGAACAATAGTTTGCAGTTCTTTTATGGCTGCTTCGTAATTCTGTAATGCATTTTCTTGCCGCAAAAAGATAGATTGAAAATGCTCACAAATTTGTGTTTTTACGTCATTACAGACTTTTTGACATTTCGATTCGTTGTTACGTAACTCAGTAGTTAAATTTTCACGAGTTTGTTGAAGTGTTTCTTTAATTTGTTTCTGATTTTGTTCCATTTGTTGGTGTGACTGTTTTTGATTTTGTCCCATTGCGTCTAACTGCTGATGTGTTTGTCTCTGGTGTTGTTCCATTGTGTCTAACTTTTGAAGCTTCTGTCCCATTTGTTGCATTAATTGTAATAACAATGCAATGGTGTCTAAAACATGTTCCTCAGTGCTATTCGGCAGTGCATTTGAACCGGCAATCGATAACGCTTCCCTGTTCACTAATTGTTTCACTGTCTACACCAATATTTGCCGCCTGGTCCATTTCCCTATGCACAATTACCAAATTACAATGTTGAACATTAGTTAATTCATTACGGAGTGGCGCTAACACACTACTCTCGTCTTCAATGTTATTTCTCAGTTTACTTTCGAGCCTAGTATTACGTTTTTCACACGCCATAATTGTCACAATATTTCACACGGTAACACACAAAAGCACAATTTGAAGAGTAAAATAAGGAAACACATTAAAATAGCACTGAATATAATATCTAATTAATTGCAAGCACAGCTGCGAAATACTCGGTGCAAATCTACATGCATGCCACACCTGTTTTACTGTACAACAATGAAAAACTACAACTACAAAGAAGATTCTCTCTACAATTACGCACTAGCAATAAACAATAGCTACACTAATTACACAAACTACAAGAAAAAATCAGAAGATTCCAGTGAGGTATCCTCGGCTAAGGGTCGACGTATGAAACATACTCTTGGAAAAATTAATGAATTACTGTGCTGATAAACCTCTTACGCTATTTGATTTTCAAACAGCTGAGCAGAACTGAACGTACTCAGACATTTCTCTCTTTACTTATTCTAATCCACAGTAAACTGGGTCTGCAGCTCGTGGTCGTGCGGTAGCATTCTCGCTTCCCACGCCCGGGTTCCCGGGTTCGATTCCCGGCGGGGTCAGGGATTTTCTCTGCCTCGTGATGACTGGGTGTTGTGTGATGTCCTTAGATTAGTTAGGTTTAAGTAGTTCTAAGTTATAGGGGACTGATGACCATAGATGTTAAGTCCCATAATGCTCAGAGCCATTTGAACACTAAACTGACACACAATATTTTTAGCGCAACGGAGTCTTACTTTCAATAATCCCTACAAAAGAATGGCCCTGACTAACGATAACCTATACCTTTCATGAATCACTTACCTCACAAAAATCTTCGTTACTCGAACTACTGCAACACAGCGAGCGCCAATGCTACCAGGTATAAAAGATTCTAGCTACTGAAGTCACTAACTACTGATAGGCATAGTTAGCAAATGAATGATTTTGATACAGAACAAACAATGTATTTACCTTAATAGTGTTCAAAAGTCATTATATATATATATATATATATATATATATATATATATATATATATATATATATATATCAGTTCATGCTATACAGTATTACAAATTTACCCTTTCTGGTCGATACACGTCCACATCGTCCGCTCTCAAAATTCTGCCATCTCTCTCCCCACATCCACCACTGCTGGCGGCTCACCTCCAACTGCGCAACGCTACGCTCTGTTCACATCCAGCTGCTCAACACTACAATAACAAGTATTCCAACAATGCAAACCAGCCACAGACTGCACACAGCACAGTCAGTGATTTTCATACAGAGCCCTATGTGGCGTTAGCAACATAAAAACCTAAACAGCCTACCTATAACCTCGATATCGTCTTACTGTGTATCCAGTTCTCCTAGGCACACATCACATCGTCCACTCAGTCCAAAGACAACGACGACGTTCTTGCTGCCAATTCTAAATGTAGGTGAAATACACCCCAGGACACAGAATCCTTTTCACACCGATAAAAGGAATAATTTCTCGTACCAGTGCAATGTTTGGTTTGTGTATTTATTAATTTTAGTGGCAATGTTAATTTATTAAAAATTTCAGCAGGCTTAGACTCAGGAATAATGCCCTGGTTTCTACAACTTAATGAAAAATCAGTGAGTTCAGTGATCTCACTCTTCTTTTCACGTAATTTATCAGACTTTCAGATGCATTGCAGCATTTTCCCCCAATAGAATGGGTTGATGTGAAATTTAAAACTATCCTGTCTAATAGGAGCAAGGTTGCTTCAACGAACTCGGCCACATCATGCAAAGGTTTCCCTATTAAGTTGGAAATGATCGTCGATGGCAGACTTCCAGCAGCACGAGTGCTATACGTTATATAGGTTGTAAATTTCACATATTCCACATGATTAACATAAGATAAGAGTTAAAAGCAAAAAGCCCATACGTCAAAGAAACCTATATAGGTTGTAAATTTCACATATTCCACATGATTAACATAAGAAAAGAGTTAAAAGCAAAAAGCCCATACGTCAAAGAAACGGTTTTTCGTAATTCGCTACTAATTGGTCTTATGATGTTGATTCCAGATGCTTTAACAATTTCTTGTAAGCAGTTGTTCATCCGCAACTACCGCAAATTAATATGAATAATAATGTAAACTACAATCTTATCCTGGCAACAAGTAGAGTAGTAAATGACATTTAATGGCAAATGTTCACTATGCAGTGGAATATTGTCCTGCTACATGAGTTGAACAGTATTTTTTTTTTTGGTCATCAGTCTACTGACTGGTTTGATGCGGCCCGCCACGAATTCCTTTCCTGTGCTAACCTCTTCATCTCAGAGTAGCACTTGCAACCTATGTCCTAAATTATTTGCTTGACGTATTCCAATCTCTGTCTTCTTCTACAGTTTTTGCCCTCTACAGCTCCCTCTTGTACCATGGAAGTCATTCCCTCATGTCTTAGCAGATGTCCTATCATCCTGTCCCTTCTCCTTATCAGTGTTTTCCACATATTCCTTTCCTCTCCGATTCTGCGTAGAACCTCCTCATTCCTTACCTTATCAGTCCAGCTAATTTTCAACATTCGTCTATAGCACCACATCTCAAATGCTTCGATTCTCTTCTGTTCCGGTTTTCCCACAGTCCATGTTTCACTACCATACAATGCTGTACTCCAGACGTACATCCTCAGAAACTTATTCCTCAAATTAAGGCCGGTATTTGATATTAGCAGACTTCTCTTGGCCAGAAATGCCTTATTTGCCATAGCGAGTCTGCTTTTGATGTCCTCCTTGCTCCGTCCGTCATGGGTTATTTTACTGCCTAGGTAGCTGAATTCCTTAACTTCATTGACTTCGTAACCATAAATCCTGATGTTAAGTGTACTCATTAGACTGTTCATTCCGTTCAGCAGATCATTTAATTCAGCCTTGTCTTACACCCTTCTTAATACGAGCACTTCGTTCTTGATCGTCCACTCTTATTATTCCCTCTTGGATGTTGTACATATTGTATATGACCCGTCTCTCCCTATAGCTTACCCCTACTTTTTTTCAGAATGTCGAACAGCTTGGCCCATTTTATATTGTCGAACGCTTTTTCCAGGTCGACAAAACCTATGAAAGTGTCTTGATTTTTCTTTAGCCTTGCTTCCATTATTAGCCGTAACGTCAGAATTGCCTCTCTCGTCCCTTTACTTTTCCTAAAGCCAAACTGATCGTCACCTAGCGCATTCTCAATTTTCTTTTCCATTCTTCTGTATAATATTCTTGTAAGCATCTTCGATGCATGAGCTGTTAAGCTGATTGTGCGATAATTCTCGCCCTTCTCAGCTCTTGCCGTCTTCGGAATTGTGTGGATGATGCTTTTCCGAAAGTCAGATGGTATATCGCCAGACTCATATATTCTGCACACCAACGTGAATAGTCGTTTTGTTGCCACTTCCCCCAATGATTTTAGAAATTCTGATGGAATGTTATCTATCCCTTCTGCCTTATTTGACCGTAAGTTCTCCAAAGCTCTTTTAAATTCCGATTCTAATACTGGGTCGCCTATCTCTTCTAAAACGACTCCTGTTTCTTCTTCTATCACATCAGACAAATATTCACCCTCATAGAGGCTTTCAATGTATTCTTTCCACCTATCTGCTCTCTCCTCTGCATTTAACAGTGGAATTCCCGTTGCACTCTTAATGTTGCCACCGTTGCTTTTAATGTCACCAAAGGTTGTTTTGACTTTCCTGTATGCTGAGTCTGTCCTTCCGACAATCATATTTTTTTCGATGTCTTCACATTTTTCCTGCAGCCATTTCGTCTTAGCTTCCCTGCACTTCCTATTTATTTCATTCCTCAGCGACTTGTATTTCTGTATTCCTGATTTTCCCGGAACATGTTTGTACTTCCTCCTTTCATGAATCAACTGAAGCATTTCTTCTGTTACCCATGGTTTCTTCGCAGCTACCTTCTTTGTACCTATGTTTTCCTTCCCAACTTCTGTGATGGCCCTTTTTAGAGATGTCCATTCCTCTTCAACTGTACTGCCTACTGCGTTATTCGTTATTGCTGTATCTATAGCGTTAGAGAACTTCAAACGTATCTCGTCATTCCTTAGTACTTCCGTATCCCACTTCTTTGCGTTTTGATTATTCTTCCTGACTAAAGTCTTGAACTTCAGCCTACTTCAGGGTTGAACAGTATAGAATACTGCAAAAAGTTTCTCTGTGTGCAGATATAGTGCTGAAATTATGCGTTGCTGACGTTGGCCATGCCTGGGGAATTACGTGTTGCCACGCACAGTGGCCGCGCGGTTTGAGGCGCCATGCACCGATTGCGCGGCCCCTCCCACCGGAGGTTCAAGTCCACCCTCGAGCGTGGGTGAGTGTGTGTTGTTCCCGGGATAAGTTAATTTTAGTGAAAATAGTGTGTAAGTGTATTGACCGATGACCTCAGCAGTTTGGTCACTTAGAAATTCACACAAATTTGAACATTTGAATTACGTATTACGAGCATAAAATAAATTTGAGTTTAAATCGCCTTATTACGTAACTCACTCGTCCTTTACAAGTGACGACGACGTAGTAGTGGTTCAGATTTCCACTCACCAACCATATAAACTAAACACCCGAACAGACGTTCGTGTTATTCTCAGTCCACTGGCTTTACTGGATGCGGATATGGATGGGCATCTAATAAACACATGACTCTCCCGGCCGTATGTCTGTTTGCGAGACCGGATCCGCTGCGTATCACTTCAGCAGCTCCTCAGTCTGCCTCACAAGAGGTGAGTGCAACCTGCTTTACAACAGCGCTCTGCACCCCGGATGATCACCCATCTAAGTGCTAGCCCAGCCCGGCAGCACTTAACTTTGGTGATCTGATGGAAAAGCGGTTACCACTACGGCAAGGCTTACGCCTATTTGAAAAATCTGATCTCTCTCTCTCTCTCTCTCTCTCTCTCTCTCTCTCTCTCGCACACACACACACACACACACACACACACACACACACACACACACAACCAAAGGGTTCAAATGGCTCTAAGCACTATGGGACTTAACATCTGAGGTCTTAAGTCCCCTAGACTTAGAAATACTTAAACCTAACAACCCTAAGGACATCACACACATCCATGCCCGAGGCAGGATTCGAACCTGCGACCATAGCGGTCGCTCGGTTCCAGACTGTAGCGCCTAGAACCGCACGGCCACTCTCGCCGGCGCCGGTCTAGAAGCGCAACGTTTCTGCGTTTACTCGATGGATGCGTTGTATGCGCTAACAGTAACGAAAACTTGCATATAGCATCGCTGTTGCATATAGCATCGCTGTTGCATATAGCATCAGTGGAGTACTGGTATCGACGTAACTCTTGTGCTTGGATTAAATCACTTATTGCGAATTACCTATAATGAAGTTGATGCCCATTATGGCAAAGAAGTTGCTGTGGCAGGCTACGTAACTAGCAGTGGAATCCCAAGAAAGGATTATAGAAATGATACCTTAAGACAAAATTTTACCAGATAACAAGAAATTTTTGCAAGACATATATAACAGTTAATGTTGTGAATTGGCAGGAGCCAATTCACGGAGTTTGGAGGAAGCCGAAAGGCACGCGATTAAGCTCACGCAGGCTGGCGTGAGGTCTGGAACAGATCAGAGAAATAAGACTAGCAAAACAAGAGTAACTGGTAGAATACTTAACTTTAATCCACAGTTGGTGAACATCTCTCGTTACTGTACAGGCTTCACAATATTAATTATCAAATGCTATGGCGCCTTGCTAGGTCGTAGCAAATGACGTAGCTGAAGGCTATGCTAACTATCGTCTCGGCAAATGAGAGCGTATTTTTCAATGTAGCTTCTCTAGCAAAGTCGGCTGTACAACTGGGGCGAGTGCTAGTATGTCTCTCTAGACCTGCCGTGTGGCGGCGCTCGGTCTGCCATCACTGACAGTGGCGACACGCGGGTCCGTCGTATACTAGCGGACCGCGGCCGATTTTAAAGGCTACCACCTAGCAAGTGTGGTGTCTGGCGGTGACACCACAGTTAATCCGACGTATCCGTGATATATGAAATACCACCCGTATTTAGCCTACATCTACATCTACATCCATACTCCGCAAGCCACCTGATGGTGTGTGGTGGAGGGTACCTCTATCGGTTCTCCCTTCTATTTCAGTCTCGTATTGTTCGTGGAAAGAAGGATTGTCGGTATGCCTCTGTATGGGCTCTAATCTCTCTGATTTTATCCTCATGGTTTCTTCGCGAGATATACGTAGGAGGGAGCAATATACTGCTTGACTCCTCGGTGAAGGTATGTTCTCGAAACTTCAACAAAAGCACCTACCGAGCTACTTAGCGTCTCTCCTGCAGAGTCTTCCACTGGGGTTTATCTATCATCTCCGTAACGCTTTCGCGATTACTAAATGATCCTGTAACGAAGCGCGCTGCTCTCCTTTGGATCTTCTCTATCTCTTCTATCAAAACATGTCTCTTGTCTCTGACCGCCTATTCTAGAGGCAAACTTAAATCCAACCCTGGACAGACGCAGCACATCGTGGAGACACCTTTCTGTTATGTGGAGGAAAAGGAGCGTGCAGACCAGTCTTTCTGTGGGCGTCCTAGACGACATGGAATTGCGGCAGTACCACTACACCAATTTGTAATGCTTGGTTAACCATTGCCAACCCGTGTGGCGGCTCTGTTGGCAGCGCAGGATCAGGTGATGTCCAGACATTCTGCCGCTGCAGACCTTCGCCACTATTAGCGACATACTGCGTCGAAGAGAAAAAGACGTAACGGTAACGATCTCGAAAAGTGTATCACATTTGTGTGCTATTTATACGAATAAGTTGACTATATGTCGCACAGCTCCAAACAATAAAAAACTGGTGGCTACAATGGATATTTACAAGAGATGTCCTTGCCTAGAACTTCCACAACGCTGTGTGGCTGCTTCGCGGTTACTGCAAATTGCGGTTTGCTTTTCGGGAGTGTAAACAACCGTCCAAGCGACATTCATTACATTACACGTATTCTGCCACTGCTACGTTAATTTCGCTGCAGCTGGCATTACAGCACAGTTGCAAGATGGGGTAAGATACACGCTTTTCTAACAGATGAATGTGTTGTTCTCAAATCCATTTCCATTTACGCAGAGGACAACAGGCAGATGTTATGAAAGCAGTCATGTTTTTATACCGGTTCGCGTTAAACTACATGATACATTCAGTTGCTTTTAATATGTGTTGACATTGACCCGGCAGTTCTGATGTCAAACATCTTCGCTTTTGTGCAATAACCGACACTAGCTTTTATTATTCCCATTTACTGTTAAAGACATCAAATAGAATTGTTTCTGGGAAACGTTAACTGATATCCGCTATCCACATTATTAGTTTGGTTACCTTTCACTCGTTAATTTGTTAATTAAAGCTACCATTGACTGAATCGTGGACAGTGCGATGTGAATGTGACCAAAAGAAAGTTGAATTCATTGTGAGTTATCAGCGTCAGACTGGAAAATGTATGGAAAGGCTGGAGCAGGGAAAACGACGATTTACGAAGCCACAAAACAACTTTTTTACTCATCAGTCTTTCCTCTCCTGTGCCAACCTCTTCATCTCAAAGTAGCACTTGCAACCTACGTCGTCATTTATTTGCTGGGTGTATTCCAATCTCTGTCATCATTTACACATTTTGCCTTCCACAACTCCCTCTATTACCATGGACATCATTTCCTGCTGACTTAACAGATGTCTTTTCATCCTGTGCCTTCTTCTTGACAGTGTTTTCCACATATTTTCCTCTCCGATTCTGCGCAGAACCTCCTCGTTTCTTACCTTATCAATCCACCTAATTTTCAACATTCGTCTGTAGCACCACATCTCAAATGCTTCGATTGTCGTATGTTTCGAATTTCTCACTGTCCACGTTCCACTAACATACAAAACTACTAGAAGTCTTTAATCACCAGTGCCAATGAATCAAGCTCATAACAGATATTCCTTTATTTATTTATTCTTTGGCGGTGGAATTGAGCTATCAGTGATGAGGGCACCAGCGAATGCATATTGGAAGGGAATAATTAATAAGCAAACGTACTGAAATAAATTTAGAAATAAACTACAAAATTATTCACCATCTCCAACGCACAGTTCATTAAGGCACAGCTCTATAGGCCCAAAAATTATAACTGAAAGCAAATAATGTGAGGAAATTTGAGTCACAGGGGAAATGACTTAGGCAGAAAATGGAATCTCACAACACACACCGGTGTATGCCGGGTATCTCACCTAGAGAGTTGTCAGGCGTATTTATTCTAGCGTTTGGACAGATATTTGCAATTTTGTTTTTACAAAGAGTAGATGAAATCGAATCAAACGAATAACACTGGTTTAATGCGACGTCCAGTGTCCACAGAGAGCGTCGGTTTGTTTCTTATTACAAACAAAACAAATTTAAAAGAGGATTATTATGTGCTCATTCGGCAAAGCGGTTTCAGTCTAGTGTGATATCCGTGTTATCGATACGTATTAACAGGGACCGTAAAACGCGAAGAATAACCAGCGCTATAAAACCTACTGGCTGCCCGCCTGCCCCTCACTGCCTACTACATACACACAATGGCTCTGCTCAGCCGCTGCTAGAGTACTGGTTATCCTTCGTGTTTCACTTTAACAGTTGATACATATCGATAAAACGAACACCGCAAAAGACGAATTTTGAACTGCTGTATCGATCTGGCAGGTAAAATTCCTATTTAAAAATCATTTCGTTTGTAATGGCAAACGAACTGGAGCTTTCAGTTGGAGGTTGACGTTGAATGAAATATGTGAGGAGCTGTATCTGCTTGGACCGAGTCCATCAACACAATGCGAAAATAAAATTGCAGATATCTACCGAAACATCAGGGAAAATGCACATGACGACTCTTTGGAGAGATGCTCTCCGTAGCAGATCCACCGGAACCTATGGTTATGGTACATGATGTAAGATGATCAAAGTAACGAAAGATGAAAATCATCCTCATTCAACAATTATTGTATGTTGATATGATGGTCACATTGAGTCATAATAGCAACGATAAAAGTCGGTCGGGATAACGGTCATGCATTTTTGGTCACACTAGAATAATTTGTTTATCCCCAGGTGGAGATTTCCTGAGTGATATGTAATGCGGTTCCGACAGTTCTAAAAAAATGGTTCAAATGGCTCTGAGCACTATGGGACTCAACATCTTAGGTCATAAGTCCCCTAGAACTTAGAACTACTTAAACCTAACTAACCTAAGGACATCACACACACCCATGCCCAAGGCAGAATTCGAACCAGCGACCGTAGCAGTCCCGCGGTTCCAGACTGCAGCGCCAGAACCGCTAGACATACGCGGCCGGCTCCGACAGTTCTAATTCTCAGCATTTGGGACGCGTTGAGGTTTACCTAAAATTATTTATGTTGTATAGCATTCTAGACTATATCTGTTTTTATCGAGTCACGTTTACCATACATCGTTTGCTGTTTGTTGTTTTGTGCATATTCTTGTATAAAATTCTACTGTTCAGGTACGAAGCTCAAGTTACGGTGAGCAACCGTTAGCTCTTCCTTTTGAAGATACAATTTTTCGTGTTATGTTAACTTCTCACGTGGCTAGTTTCTGTCGTAGCGCGTCATTTACTTGCGGAACAGTTTAATTAAGTCGGCATATACTCAGTACGCTACTGCACGTCTTTGAAATTTTTCGTCTCAGTTACTGAATCGTACTTCCTTTTTTAGTCCCCTAGTTTCTCTACATGCGCACACCGTGAAAGTACGTTTTCAGCCTACCAGACACTCATCGCCCACCTGTCCCCCAGCCTGACGGCGAAAACACCGTTTCATCTCGTATCACCTGGCTTTGTCCACCTGGTTGCGCTACCGCTGTTTTCTTTCATTTTTTCCCTCCGTTCGCCACGTTACATTCCTAAGGCGCATGTACGTTACTTCATTGCTATATTACGTATATTACTAACTGACGTGTGGCGCACTAGGAAGGAGCACAAACACCTGCCTCAATGTGCATTACAAAATCAGTCTAATTCTGTATGAACTTATATAATGTGTCATCTTCACTATCTCAGGTAGGTGGCAGTTTAAATGGAGTATCATGGTACACTGACAATTGAAATTCAGCTGCAACTGAAACTCCTGTAAATCTGGTGAGGAATTATGGGAAGCTAAGAAATGGGATATTGAAATCAAATGTTTCTCACACGTTTGGAATATAATTCACACGGAGAACGATTGAATGTTACGCCCACAAATGAATACAATCGCTGTCGTCCGATACAAAACCGAAGAGTTAATCCAGGTTTTGATAGTTCTGTGTTATGGCGATAGCTAACGTTTCTTTTAGTTGTCCAAATTCCCAATGGCATTGTCTCTACCCCTATTTATTTTATCGACAGGTCAGAATGCCGCAGCCCACAGTTAATGCAGCTCTCATTCCCTACGTGGTGCTTTGCCTTTCATTTACATCTACATGACTGCTCCTCAGTTCACAAGTAAATGCCTCCTAGAGTTTCATCGGGGCAGCTTCAGACTATTTTCTGTCCCACACTCGAACAGCGAACTGGGAAAGTGAACACATAAATCTTTCCCTGCGAACTCTGATTTCTCCTATTATCTTCGGATGGTCATTTATCCCTATGTAGGTGGGCATCAACAAGATGTTTTCGCATTCGGAGGAGAAAATTGGTGATTGACACGTCAACAAAACAAACTGCAACGATAATCGCATTGTAATGATTGCCGTCCCAATTCGCATGACATTCCCGTGGCACACTCTCCCTTCTTCTCCAACAAAACAAAACGAGCTACCCTCCTTTGAACCTTTCCTATGTCTATCCTATATGGAAAGGATACCATATCCAGCAGCATTACTGTCTTTGGCTGAGCCAGATCCAGCTGTCTGACCTGTTTCAGAGGATGATTCTCAGCCTTCTAGGTCCGGGCAGTCGCAGAGGGTGGGCTTATTGGTAGTTGGGAGCTCCAATGTTAGGCACGTAATGGGGCCCCTTAGGGATATGGCGGCTATGGAGGGGAAGAAATCCAGTGTGCACCCCGTCTTCACTCCGGGTGGAGTCATTCCTGATGTGGAAAGGGTCCTTCCGGATGCTATGAAGAGCACAGGGTGCAGCCAGCTGCAGGTGGTGGCACATGTCGCCATTAATGACGTGTGTCGCTTTGGATCTGAGGAAATTCTCTCTGGATTCCAGAGGCTTTCTGATTTGGTGAAGGCTGCCGGTCTTGCTTACGAGATGAAGGCAGAGCTCACCATCTGCAGCATCGTTGACAGAACCGACTGCGGACCTTTGGTGCAGAGCCGGGTGGAGGGTCTGAATCAGAGGCTCAGACGGTTTTGCGACCGTGTTGGCTGCAGATTCCGTGACTTGCGCCATAGGGTGGTTGGGTTTCGGGTTCCGCTGAATATGTCAGCAGTTCATTACACTCAGCTGGCGGCTACACGGGTAGCGGAGGCTGTGTGGCGTGGACTGGGCGGTTTTTTAGGTTAGAAGGCCTCGGGAAAGTACGGGGTGGGCTGCAAACTCAAAGGGTGCATGGCAAATACAGGACGTGCTTGGATCAAGGAACAGTCAGAATTTTAGTTGTAAATTGTTGTAGTTATGCTGGGAAAGTCCCTGACCTTCAAGTGCTAATAGACAGAAGCTGAAATCGTTATAGGTACAGAAAGCTGGCTAATGCCTGACGTAAGTTCTGCAGAAATTTTTACGAAGTCTCAGGCGGTGTTCAGAAAGATAGATTAGGCAGAATTGGTGGTGGAGTGTTTGTGCCTGTCAGTAGTGGTTTATCTTGTAGGGAAGTCGAAGTAGATACTCCGTGCGAATTGGTATGGGTGGAGGTTATACTTAACAGCTGAACTAAGTTAATAATAGTCTCCTTCTACCGACCCCCAGACTCCGATGATATAGTTGCTGAACAGTTCAGAGAAAATTTGAGTCTCGTAACAAATAAATACCCCACTCATACGGTTATAGTTGGTGGGGACTTCAACCTTCCCTCGATATGTTTGCAAAAATACTTATTCCAAACCGGTGGTAGGCAGAAAACCTCTTCCGAGATTGTCCTAAATGCTTTCTCCGAAAATTATTTCGAGCAGTTAGTCCACGAACCCACGCGAATTGTAAATTGTTGCGAAAACACACTTGACCTCTTAGCCACAAACAATCCAGAGCTAATAGAGAGCATCATGACTGATACAGGGATTAGTGATCACAAGGTCGTTGTAGCTAGGCTCAATACCGTTTCTTCCAAATACACCAGAAACAAACGCAAAATAATTTTATTTAAAAAAGCGGATAAAGTGTCACTAGAAGCCTTCCTAAGAGGCAATCTCCATTCCTTCCGTACTGACTAAGCAAATGTAGACGAGATGTGCCTCAAATTCAAAGATATAGTAGCAACAGCAATTGAGAGATTCATACCTCATAAATTGGTAAGAGATGGAACTGATCCCCCATGGTACACAAAACACGTCCGAACGCTGTTGCACAGGCAACGGAAAAAGCATGCGAAGTTCAGAAGAACGCGAAATCCCGATGATTGGCTAAAATTTACAGACGCGTGAAATTTGGCACGGACCTCAATGCGAGATGCCTTTAATAGGTTCCACAACGAAACATTGTTTCGAAATTTGTTAGAAAATCCGAAGAAATTCTGGTCGTATGTAAAGTACACAAGCGGCAAGACGCAGTCAATACCTTCGCTGCGCAGTGCCGATGGTACTGTTACAGACGACTGTGCCGCTAAAGCGGAGTTATTGAACGCAGTTTTCCGAAATTCCTACACCAGGGAAGACGAATGGAGTATTCCAGAATTTGAAACACGGACAGCTGCTAGCATGAGTTTCTTAGAAGTAGATACCTTAGGGGTTGCGAAGCAACTCAAATCGCTTGATACGGGCAAGTCTTCAGGTCCAGATTGTATACCGATTAGGTTCCTTTCAGATTACGCCGATACAATAGCTCCCTACTTAGCAATCATATACAACCGCTCGCTCACCGATAGATCTGTACCTACAGATTGGAAAATTGCGCAGGTCGCACCAGTGTTTAAGAAGGGTAGTGTGAGTAATCCATCGAACTACAGACCTATATCACTGACGTCGGTTTGCAGTAGGGTTTTGGAGCATATACTGTATTCAAACATTATGAATCACCTCGAAGGGAACGATCTATTGATACGCAATCAGCATGGTTTCAGAAAACATCGTTCTTGTGCAACGCAGCTAGCTCGTTATTCGCACGAAGTAATGGCCGCTATCGACAGGGGACCTCAAGTTGATTCCGTATTTCTAGATTTCCGGAAAGCTTTTGACACCGTTCCTCACAAGCGACTTCTAATCAAGCTGCGGGCCTATGGGGTATCGTCTCAGTTGTGCGACTGGATTCGTGATTTTCTGTCAGGAAGGTCGCAGTTCGTAGTAATAGACGGCAAATCATCGAGTAAAACTGAAGTGATATCAGGTGTTACCCAGGGAAGCGTCCTGGGACCTCTGCTGTTCCTGATCTATATAAATGACCCAGGTGACAATCTGAGCAGTTCTCTTAGGTTGTTCGCAGATGATGCTATAATTTACCGTCTAGTAAGGTCATCCGAAGACCAGAATCGGTTGCAAAGCGATTTAGAAAAGATTGCTGTATGGTGTGGCAGGTGGCAGTTGACGCTAAATAACGAAAAGTGTGAGGTGATCCACATGAGTTCCAAAAGAAATCCGTTGGAATTCGATTACTCGATAAATAGTTTAATTGTCAAGGCTGTCAATTCAACTAAGTACCTGGGTGTAAAAATTTCGAACAACTTCAGTTGGAAAGACCACATAGATAATGTTGTGGGGAAGGCGAGCCAAAGATTGCGTTTCATTGGTAGGACACTTAGAAAATGCAACAAGTCCACTAAAGAGACAGCTTACTCTACACTCGTTCGTCCTCGGTTAGAATATTGCTGCGCGGTGTGGGATCCTTACCAGGTGGGATTGACGGAGGACATCGAAAGGGTGCAAAAAGGGCAGCTCGTTTTGTATTATCACGTAATACGGGAGAGAGTGTGGCAGATATGATACGCGAGTTGGGATGGAAGTCATTAAAGCAAAGACGTTTTTCGTCGCGGCGAGATCTATTTACGAAATTTCAGTCACCAACATTCACTTCCGAATGTGAAAATATTTTATTGAGCCCAACCTACATAGGTAGGAATGATCATCAAAATAAAATAAGAGAAATCAGAGCTCGAACAGAAATGTTTAGGTGTTCGTTTTTCCCGCGCGCTGTTCGGGAGTGGAATGGTAGGGAGATAGTATGATTGTGGTTCGATGAACCCTCTGCCAAGCACTTAAATGTGAATTGCAGAGTAATCATGTAGATGTAGATTACTCTAGGAGAGGGCGGACGAGGCGTGGCATAGGCAATCTCTTTGGTAGACCTTTTGCATCTTTTAAGTGCCCTGCCAATAAAACATAATCTTTGATTCGTCTTCCCCAGTTAGTCTTAATTTGGCAGGTGATTTTGAATTTCCAGTTTTTTTCCCTAATGCCGGATTGGTTTTCGTGACGAACCAATTGGCTGTTCCTTCCACTCCCCTACCCAGCATAGACTGTTTTCCTTCACTTATGATTTCAAGGCAGAAACACAGAATTAGCGACAGTGGACACAAGTTATTGTCGCGAGAAGGGAAGTGCTGTAGACGTGTTGCTTATTTCGTATAACTCACTAGCCTGCTAGTTCTCCCTGGTCGACGGCACTCATTATGGTTATCTGCCAGGTGGGTTAAGTCTAACTGGTGTACACATGGAACGCATTGAGCTGCAGTGTAATTCCCATGTAAATGAATTTTTTTAACGCTTCAGCTGTCCAGGACGTGTTCATTGTTTTCCTCGAAAAGAGGAATGAAGTTGCTAACGTGATAAAATATTTCGATTAACGCACGTAGGTCAAAGGCTTTATTCGAATATGAAACTAAGACACGATTATGGGGAGTCTGAGTGCAAAAATCTGAAATATCTGTGTCTGTCCGTTTACCAACTGTTTGAACCTCGTAAACACTTCTGCACTGCACCAGTGTAATTACATAGTACTGAAAATTTGTTTTGTTTGTGATTTATGCTGTCGATAATTATGAAATAAAAAGCAAGTCGAATGCAGTGTGACTGCATTGCCATTTCATTGCTGCACATTAGTGGTTTACCCTCTTCCCACACCACATACTCATACAGTATGTCGTGGCGGTGGTGGAAATGTGCGACCAAGCGAGAGAGATGTTGCACTCATGCCAGCACACGGTTCGCATGCCGAAAACTTGGAGGTCCTAGAGATGTGCTATCATTTGATGGAACTACAGATTTGTACCTTACGTTTTGCATTCGCAATATTGTTGTCAGTTGTAGAAAAGAAAGTGGGCATTACTTCGTGGACGACACCCGAATCTAGCTTCTTCAGTGTTCTTCTCTTCACGTTAGACAAAAACAATAGAACGCCACTTTGAAAATTGTACACACTGCAGCTATCAAAGCGTCTCCTTGCTAGACACTTCGACATCGTGTGAAGCCTCCCTGTCCACTTACAGCAAAGGCTAGTGCTTTTAATCTTGTGGCATGTGATGTCATTCCTATTGCCAAAACAATTCCTTCATTAGAATTGCAAAGTGTCTTGTGAACAAAATTGAGCTTCATATATTGTGACTTATGCTGATGGTCAATTATGTGGATAATTAAGGGTATTTAAAAAACATTCGTTGTCCTTCAGAAACTGGCAATTCTCAGATATAGATATTCGCAGGATGGGCAAAATACGGAAACAACAGAAGCACAAAACGTTATCATGCCTAATTGGGTGTTGGTCCGAGCACAAGGCTTACAACCCGAACCACACGCCACTGTTAAGCACTAATGAAGGACTGGGTCCCTTACTTCGATTGCACATAATTCATTAAGGTCAATCCAACATTTATTTCAAATAACACAAATGAAGTTACATTTGAACCTGTCTGACATTAAACAGGAATAAAAAAAAAAGAAAATTTCAATATCAGCTGATTTAGTACGTGAAGCGTGAGTTAAGCCAATAACCAGACAAACTGAACAATTCTCCGTAATTCAAAAGAAAGAAAAACAAAATTGAATCAATACACCCCACCGAAAAATATCCAAAAAAACCTTACAATACTACTCAAAAGAATACACTGAAGTGGGAAGCAGTAATTCACCTGACAGAACACTTCAAAATGAGTTCAGTAACACAGCTGCGTGCTCCAGAAAACTGCAAGACATTAAATGCACTTCATTTGACGAATAACAAATACTCATTAACATTACGCCACTCCTGTGTGAACTGCAGTGTCCCAAAGAAACAGGCGATTATTCTGAAAGAATTTTTTTATATGCTTAAATTACAGCATTAAGGAATTCCAAAAGATGTCCAATCGAACACCCCCCCCCCCCCCCCCCTCCTTTGAGTTGAGGCACAAATCTTTTCCCTTTCTGAGCGGAGGCTGAGCCAGAAACACAGAATCCCACAAAAACACAGTTTTGCTGTGAAATCTTACAGGACACCCGGAAGCAGTTACAGACAAGGGGTCGGCACCCACAAATAATTCAAGCTAAGAGTCAGGTTGGGAGCATATCCTACGAAAACTTTTTCACACTATGCTCACCACAAACTGTAGACATATCGGCCGAACATCCGCTTGCGGTGGCTGCCAGAAGGACGAAACAACCAACAGGCCCACGCCGTGCTTCTCACACAGGCACCTCAATTTGTACCAACATCTAGACCAACACCAACTCCGGACTCCCCTCTCAATGCGAGGCTTGGCACAGTTTATATGAAATGCCTTCCAGGCAACCAGTAACAGCCGCAGGAGTTTCACGATTAGCTAACGGCCCCAGCGTAACAGACATCACACATGTGCTTACGCCCGAGCCACAACTCTGTCAGTCTCACCGGCCGCCCCAAACCGACTGCCTCTCGCCGTCCCACGCGCCCCAGCCGAAAACGCAAAGATGCTCATGCCCGGGGACGCGCCAAAGATAACAAACCGATCGCTGATGATAGACCAGCGATCTGGCTCAGGTGTAATCAAACCGTTGTAATTCAAAACTGCTTCCAGTAGTCTCGGAATGGATACATACAGGTGCTGTACGATTGTGAATAAATTTCTGTACTGTTCTTACTGCAAAATACTGCCGAGTTCAAGCAAAGATGACACAGATGTAGAGTGATCGGGCATCCTTCTCTCTAAAGTAGACCACAAAGGCTCATCAATACTGACATACGTGTATGGTGCCTGAGGTCACCAGGAATGGGGGTGGGGGATGCGACAATTCATCCTCATGCTTACAAAGCCAGCCCTGGGCTATGTGAGCTTTGTGAACAGGGGCCCGGTCACCTTGGAAGGGCAGCATCACCATTAGGGTGCAAAAATTCTACCATGGGATAAACCTGATCAGCCAAAGTGGTCCCATCATCGTTGGCAGTAATGTGACTTCGTAGAGTAACCATCGGCCCTTCGAATACCACGAAATGGGTACACTGCCATCTCTTAGTCTTGGGACGTAAAATCATCAAGAAGTCTGAAATAGTGTCCAACAAGACTCGTCCCACCAAATGACCTTTTATCACTGCTCCACAGTTCTGATTTTATGGCTTTATCACAATGTTTCCTGTTATGAGCAATTGCACCACTGACTAGTGGTTTTGGAATTTAGGTCCCCCCGCAACTTCCTGTTTAACCCTTTCGCTGCTGCGGGTACGTTTACACGTATTGCTACACCTGTTCCCAGGTGCTGTGGACGTGAATATACATGCCACTTGGGTTTCCCTACAGCACTATGGACGTCTGTAAGCGTCCTGAGCCACCGACCTCTCAATGATCCAGAAGAGTTACACTAGTGGCCATAAAAATTGCTACACCAAAAAGAAATGCAGATGATAAACTGGTAGTCATTGGACAATATATTATACTTGAACTGACATTTGATTACATTTTCACGCAGTTTGGGTGCATAGATCCTGAGAAATCAGTACCCAGAACAACCACCTCTGGCCGTAATAACGGCCTTGATACGCCTAGGCATTGAGTCAAACAGAGCTTGGATGGCGTTTACAGGTACAGCTGCCCATGTAGCTTCAACACGATACCACAGTTCATCAAGAGTAATGAGTGGCGTATTGTCACGAGCCAATTTTCAATTGGTGGGAGATCTGGAGAATGTGTTGGCCAGGGCAGCAGTCGAACATTTTCTGTATCCAGAAAGGCCCGAACACGACTTTCAGCAGGCGGTCGTGCATTATCCTGCTGAAATGTAGGGTTTCGCTGGGATCGAATGAAGGGTAGAGCCACGGGTCGTAACACATATGAAATGTAACGCCCACGGTTCAAAGTGCCGTCAATGCGAACAAGAGGTGGCCGAGACGTGTAATCAATGGCACCCCAGACCATCGCCGGGTGATACGCAAGTATGCCGATGACGAATACACGCTTCCAATGTGCGTTCACCGCGATGTCGCCAAACACGGATGCGACCATCATGTTGCTGTAAACAGAACCTGGATGCATCCGAAAAAATGACGTTTTGCCATTCGTGCACGCAGGTTCATCGTTGAGTACACCATCGCAGGCGTTCCTGTGTGTGATCCAGCGTCAAGGGTAACCGCAGCCATGGTCTCCGAGCTGATAGTCCATGCTACTGCAAACATCGTCGAACTGTTCGTGGAGATGGTTGTTGTCTTGCAAACGTCCCCATCTGTTGACTCAAGGTTCGAGACGTGGCTGCACGATCCGTTACAGTCATGCGGATAAGATGCCTGTCATCTCGACTGCTAGTGATACGAGACCGTTGGGATCCAGCACGGCGTTCCGTATTCCCCTTCTGAAACCACCGATTCCATATTCTGCTAACAGTCATTGGATCTCGACCAACGCGAGCAGCAATGTCGCGATACGATAAACCGCAATCGCGATAGGCTACAATCCGACCTTTATCAAGGTCGGATACGTGATGGTACGCATTTCTCCTCCTTACAGGAGGCATCACAACAACATTCCATCAGGCAACGCCGGTCAACTGCTGTTTGTGTATGAGAAATCGGTTGGATACTTTCCTCATGTCACCACGTTGTAGGTGTCGCCACAGGCGCCAACCTTGTGTGAGTGCTAACAAAAGCTAATCATTTGCATATCACAGCATCTTCTTCCTGTCAGTTAAATTTCGCGTCTGTAGCACATTTTCGTGGTGTAGCAATTTTAATGGCGAGTAGTGTACTTCCATACCTCGGTGAATAAAAAAGTTTCGAGTACTTATCACACAACATATGTGATTCATTACGTGCTATCATTTGCAAAATAAACCTTGTATATCTATGAGATATGACGACTGTTGTGACCTATGACTTTCGTGATGCGCAAGGACGGAATGGGCGCGTCGCACGCAACCGTCCTTCGGATATAAAACCCAAAAACTCTAGAACGAAACGAGTTATAATTATGCTCTCATTTTTAATTAACTAAATGGCTCTGAGCACTATGGGACTTAACTTCTGAGGTCATTAGTCCCCTAGAACTTAGAACTATTTAAACCTAACTAACCTAAGGACATCACACACATCCATGCCTGAGGCAGGATTCGAACCTGCGACCGTAGCGGTCGCGCGGTTCCAGACTGTAGCGCCTAGAACCGCTCGGCCACTCCAGCCGGCTTTTAATTAATATTTTGCTACACTATGTACATTTTATTTGCTGCATTTTATGTGCTAAAATCATCCACACAAAAAGTTTACGCAATTTCTTTTCACCTCTACAAAACCTTTAAAATCTTTTCTGTGTTTTATTTAATTTGATGCAATGCAAATACTATGTTACATAACGAAAAGTAATTCAGTCCTTCATGAAGTGAATATCTCAGACTGTATGAATTGTAAGAATCAGTTTAACCAAGAAGATTTCGGATGATAAGTATTCAACATCGGCCGCAAAGCCATCTCTCAGTACGGGTATCAGCATTTGGCGAGCAGTGCAGCCATAGCAAAAACCACCTCAGCAAGAAATGCAGAAGCCACGGCTGCAGCAGCAAAAGTGTTTTCGGAGCCCCTTTCTCGTTGTTTTGGTGCTGATAGAGTTCCCGAGTGCAGCATTTAGTCCTGCAGCGGCTTTTACAGCTGTGGCCCTTTTATTTTACGTCAAAATCCTCTTCAGTAACCGCCCGCCACACTCCCTCAACAAACACTTTCGTCCAGGTTGTGACTTGGTGGTCGATGTTTCTCAACATTTCCAGTATTCGCTAGAAATCTGCGAAACGGTGCAGTAAACGTTTCAGCTACCATTGTTAAGAAAGCAGCCATCATACAACCAACTGCAATTTTTCCAGAAACTATCTCACTCAGCTCCCGACATAATGCACTCTCAGCGGAACTCGTTCTGAACACGGCTGGCACTTCCAACGCCGTATTGAGGTCGCTGCACAGGTGCAAACTGCAGGCTTCGCCAGAATCTGTATTTATGTTCAAGCGAGCGTTTCTCGCGGTCTTTCCATTCTTTTACCCAACTCTATTAAAATTGTTTATAATATATCAATTGAATCGGTTTGAAAACGGCCTGGAAAGGTTAAAAAACTGACATCTTTACAAAAATTCCAATGTAAAAGCGAAATAGAATCTTATTTTGAGGTGTATCAAGCCAGTCCTTCTCCTCTGAGTATTATGAAACTGAAACTGGATTTTGTCTGGGAAGAGTTATCGACATGTCTTTATCGATGTTTTAACTAATAAACAGTAATTTAAGTACAGTCTTTTAAATGCAGGTGGTTACCAGAATCGAGGCATTTGGACTTCGTTGTTCGACCGAAGTCCTTCAATTACTTCAAAAGGTGTTCCTAAAAAATATCAAAACTGAGATAAGCTGCGCGACGTTAGTTCATGACAGCTATCCAACTCAAGACCTATTATATGAATTTGAATAAAGGGTCGCTCTGAGCTCCAATACATATCGTAAACTTGAGAATAATTTCTCAAGAGAAAGCAAATACGAGAACTTGAATTACTTGCTTAAAAAAAAAAAAAGAAAAAAGACAAATAAAGCATATTGAAGGGTTCAGATAGTTCCGAGAATTTTATGTAGTGATGGAGTGACGGAATGTGTCCTTTATGTTATATAAGAACTAGCTTTTACTAAGTAAAATGTCCACCTCCGGTGGTTGAGTGGTCAGCGCGAGTGAATGCCAATACTAAGGGCCCGGGTTCGATTTCTGGCTGGGTTGAAGATTTTCTCCACTCAGGGACTGGGTGTTGTTTTGTACTGATCATCGTTTCATCCCCATCGACGCGCAAGTCACCCAAGTGGCGTCCAATCGAAAGACTTGCAGCCGGGGAACGGTCTACCAGACGTGAAGCCCTAGTCACACGACATTTACATTCACTACGTAAAATTTTGAGTTTTACTTCAGAAGAGATTCGCATCCGAAGCAAACATTATGATATTGCTATCGACCTTAGACTGAAAAAACACTCGGATAATTCAGTAGCATTGTTTCACAACAACAAAGTGTCAAGTACGTGAGACAATGCAGGGGATTTTTGAAATTCAAGCCAGAATTTACATACCCTCGACATCAGTAACAGCAGGCCGACTCATCTCGTCCACTTGTCGACTGTGAGCTGCCGGTAAAAGTTTGTTACACCAACAGGACTCGATGCAGTTACCTTCGGGCAAAGCGCCACTGCACTGCCCTATGCCAACGACTTCCGCTGCGTCGAGAACAGAGCCGCAGAAAAATGTTACGTGGTGGACTCATGTCCTTACAATATGGTGAAAATTTAAAAGAGTTCTGGGAATGAAACGTAGAAACTTAATTATGTGAAAAGATTCTTATGAGAAGTGCAGTAATTTTCATCATTTTTTAAATAGATGCACAGTTTCTATATACATGGAGATGATTAGAAGGTGTTTGTTGAAAAGTTGCGTAGACCTATCCTTATAATGCAGCGTAATGCTTGATAGCGTCAGCAGAAAACACAAGGAAAATTGCACATGATGTCTTCCATCTGCAAACTGTACTGATTGTCGAAGTTTCCACTCCTTCAGGAAACCACGAGCGGTCCTACATTTTTAAAAACTTGAGATGCAGTGCACAATTACGTCCTTCATATTTTGGAACCAAATCATATATTACATATTAAGCAACGCATTCCACTTTCCATTCGCCTCCTATACTACAAATTTTTCCCTGGAGTAATTTAAAACGCTTTCCTCCCCAACACCAGGAAATCTCTCCATAGATCTACCTATTCCATTCACTGTGACCTATACTATCTTTCCCGTCCCAGATGAACACTTCAGCCCACTTTTTCCGTTGCAGTGCAGTCATACGCAATTCCTAACACGTATAGTCCATCACTTTTGTCACGTTCACACATTTTATTTTTCGTGTATCAGACTCTCTAACCTTACCTGTATCATGCTCTCTTACCTATAAAGACTTACTAGGTAGCCTCACTACTGTCTTCTCCATAGCAAACACGAAGAATGCAACTAAAATTTCATAAAATGTGTGCCATAGATCTTTATTTCAAACACTATATTTAATTCCCACGAAGTACAAGATCGCTTTCCACTGTGACTTTGTCCTCATTTGGTGGCTCTAATAAAACAGATGGATAAGGTTAATGGCTTACACAGCATCCACACTTCTACTTTTCAGTGTGATGTCGGCGAGAAGAAAGGCGCAGATCGGCTACCGTGCGTGACAAACGTGTTGTAGCAGCGATGGACGACTGCGACAGCTTCGACTGCCCTGCTGCTGCCTAGGTAGCTGCCTGTTGTTAATAGCGGTGCAGTGTTGCATGTGTAGCAAACAAAATGGGTTCAGTTACCTGCCAGAGAAGACATGATGTAAAATTTTACTTTGATCGAAACTGTATCCGACCTAAAGTTATAGATATTTACTTTCAAAAACAGTTTTGGTCACAAATTATTTATTCCGGTGACCGGTTTCGACCACAACTGTAGTCATCTTGAGACCAATGAGTAAGAACCTCCTTCTGGAGGTTTACCACCAGAAGGAGGTTCTTCCTCATTGGTCTGAAGATGACCACAGTTGTGATCGAAACCGGTCACCGCAATAAATTATAATTTGTGATCAAGACTGTTTTTGATAGTAAGTATTTGTAATAAGACTGATCACTGTATACACCCACAACGTATTCAAAGGTAATAAAATTATTGAATTCAAAACTTGGTTACTTAAGAAAGTTAAGAAAATTGAATACGATATTGTTGGTGTTGATTTGTCGTTTGGCGAAAATGCTTCCTATATCTAACTGAAAACTCCTGATTGATGTTGCGTGACTGTAAATAAATCTTGTAGCATCATTAAATTCACTCATTTTGGTGGGACCATCAGTGATATAATTATAACACAAGCCAGACTCCATGTCAGGGTACCATGCGTTTTTGAACTTCCATTTGAAATTCCTGTCAGAAAATTAAATTCTGCTCTTAAAAAATACAGTATGATAATTTCTAACGTTGCAGAGAGATGAGGCTCGTGAAGTTCCAGTTCTGAATGGTGTTTGTCAAGTGAAGACACAAGCACAGAGGCACACTCCTTCAGTATGTACCGGGTTTCGTGCTCTAGTCATTTATTATGGCCGGCCAGCCACCCAAACGTCCGATCTGTAACTAGGGTTGGCGTCTTTTTTTGAGCAAACAAGGTACATTGGTTTGTGAAGGCTTGATTTTGACAATATTTAAGATATAACAGTCACTGCTAAAAATTCTCACAGCAACGTTGCGTTCTGTATTTAAGGTAAGATAACTAAATAATTAATTTCTTATTAAACTCAGACAAGCTTTATTACTTTTGTCCTTCCACTTAATATTCGCTACAAAAATGTTATCTCCGTGAATTTCCAATAGACATTAAAACTAATTTGTTCATATTTTTAAGAAATTTATTTGTCTTATTAAGTACTTGTTGATATTTTTGTGCAGTATATAACTGTACAGTACCTTCAGAAGTATATATTTGATCATAAATTTATTTAATAATACCATTTACCCATAAAGATCACCTATGTTTAAACTGAGCTATTGCGGTTTTATATTTTCAGCTATGTTCAAATTCAAATATAATTTTTAAATTGATATTGGTTAGTGTAAAATATCAGTTTGTCACTAAAATCATACCATGTATATAGGATTTCTGAAACTTTGAAGACAAACAATAAAAAATTTCAGTGAATTTTTCTTGTCAGTTCAGGTGAGGACAGTATTTTAATTTTCTTTGTTCCTTATCCAAAGAACAATTCTTGTTTTCTTTTTTTTGGTCTGCTTTTAGGATTGTGCATGATACTTCATACATCCAAACTTTTTAAGCAGGTGCCTTCAGGAATTTTACTGTTTTACTAAAGAAATTTAAACGTGGCTACAGGGATGCAAGTAAATTTCAGTCAAGTCATTAGCATCAATAAGTTTTTCAAAAGCGTTGGACAACTGTCCTAAGCTTATATAAAATAACCTCTAACGTCTTTCCAGTTTTATAATTATGTATACATGCAGGGCAAAAGAGAGAGCCATATTATACCCACTTAGTGTATAACTTCATGAAGTCCCCATCCACTCGTACTACAATTTCTCTTTCAATGCTTGTCTTTTTATGATAGACTGAGAAAAATTAGCATAGTTTTTCAAAATTACATTCTTTGTATAAAATGAAACAGACTCATGGCATGTGTGATGCAGTGATGCGCTAAGTTAATCAAATCGTTGTAAATAAAGAACAGATAACTCGAAAACTAGCATTTATGTTGTGACAGCACTTAGCCCAGTTGCATTATGAAAAGATATTTAATATTCTTGCATGGACTTTCGAAATGCTCGAAACATTTTGTCATCTGGCTTTTCATTAATTTGATAAACATTTATTAACTTATTCCGAAAGCCATTTCTGACTGTACAGCTTTGTACCACTAATGGAAACACTTTTATATTTCCATACTTTTGTCAGTAATAAAATAAATTACCCGTCTTTAGAATTTGAAGTATATATGGCCCCTACATCTTTGTAACTAGAGATTCCGTTTTCATTCCAGCCAGACTCACTTGGCGCTTTATTTGAATTAACATTACTAATTTTATCCTGTCCTGCAACTGAGTCCATACTTTTGAAGAGCAAATTATGTTCTGTGGTGTTAAGGCTAGTTCAACTACAGTAACAGTTTCTTTATTACTGCAAGATGAACTTCTTGATGTGGAAGCAGAGGTAGAGTTCAGGAATTTCTCAAGCAGTCCACATAATTCTTTTTATTTCTGATTTAGATTTGTGATGTTTTGTTTCCAGGTGTTGCTTAATCTGAAAGTAATAAGAATAAACATTTCACATCGTCTCTGTCCAGCTACCAGTCAAGCCAACAACCATAATCATAACGAAACGTACAGATCCATGTACACATCATATGCAAAAACGAAAGAATTTATTTCATTCACCTGCCCTATTCCAGCAGCAGTACTGTAAATGTAATTCCATATAATTTGCATTTTCCATTATATTAGTTTCGTTTAGCATTAGTTAACAAAAAAGCATGTTCGGAAAAGCAAGGAAGGTTTGGTTTAACGTCCCGCCATCGAGGCTCAGATTGTGTCAAGGATGGGGAAGAAATTCGGTCGTGCCTTTTCAAGGAACCATTCCGGCGTTTGTCTGGAGCGATTTAGGGAAACAACAGAGAACCTTAATCTGGATGACGGGAAGCGGGTTTGACCCCTCTCCTCTCAAATGCGAGTCTTGTATGCTTGCCACTGAGCCACCTTGCCCGGTAGCATGTTCGATTTCTCATTGGTTGGCTCTGAGCACTATGGGACTTAACTACTGAGGTCATCAGTCCCCTAGAACTTAGAACTACTTAAACCTAACTAACCTAAGGACATCACACACATCCATGCCCGAGGCAGGATTCGAACCTGCGACCGTAGCGGTCACGCGGTTCCAAACTGACGCGCTTAGAACCGCACGGCCACACCAGCCGGCGATTTCTCATTGAATTTTATACTTACACAATAGTTTTCTCTTTTGTACTCGTGTCATCTTTCTTATCGCATTTTTCTTCGTTATTAATATGTTCACTGTCTACTTCATCCGCATCATTATAAGTGTACATGGAGTATTCAGTTTTCCGTAGTTGCTATAAGACCGAAAATTCAAGCTTCATAGCACTCAATCTGTCTCACAACGGACAAATTGAAGCATGCAACACAAGGCTTTGTCATTCTTCAATGCTGGCACAACTGTAAAATCATTAATGTTGACAGCTGCCGTCTCGTAAGGAGACGAAGTTTATGACCAATACCGATGTGTTACGAGCAGTACTTTTCAGGTTTCAACGGGAGATCCTCCTCTAGCATTACTTTTCCTAAACAGTAGTGGTCGATATCAGTATTTTTCAAATTTTCGACAGGTCAATATTTTCTCAGTCACTTTCCTAAAAACTTTCATTTAATTATATACACATCACGTTATATTTCAAACTAAAATTTATGGAAAATGAATTACTTTATAAAATGTTTTAGTCTCGGTGCTACAATCGATAAGTACTAGTTATGAACATACAAATAAAATAATTTTTTTAAAAAACATTTTAAATTACGAACTATTGGCACACTTAAAACTTCTATTATTAATTACGCAATACTGTACTGGGTACTATATAATCGAAAATAATAATTTAACAGAAACTAGTAGAAATTCATTTCTTAAGAAAAATTGTAAACCCTGTTGAATATGCATATTCTGCTGAGTGAGTGACGTAAGCACACGTCTAATGTGATCGGACATATTCTTGTATTTTGTGCGAACAGTGTAATTTCGACTTTATTATCGTGAAAAATCAAAACACCGTATGATATATTACAATGTGAGAAAATATATTAACGTAAAAACAAAAATCCTACAACGACCATCTTCAAATTTGTATACGTCAAACCAACCGTGAGGACCTAAAATGTGACATTTTCAGCTTCACGAGTCGGACACGTAGACAAGGAGAAATGGAGCCAACTCTACATGAAAAGTTAAGTAAAGTAGAAAGTGTATTGTAATCTTCCCTCCTCTCAAATCGTCATAAAAGAATAATGTTGGCAATGGACGGAACAGGAAGAAGAGGGCAGATTACAAGGTCACTGGTTATCTTTTCGTGAAGTGCTAGTAAATAAACCACAGAGAGATATGTACTAATTCTACACAATCTATCACACCCATATGC